>NC_141618.1:33256558-33479058 GCF_047967505.1 Dipteris shenzhenensis | reverse complement strand
TCTCTCCCTCTACTCCCTCGCTTCTCTCTCCCTCACTCTCTCTCTCTCTCCCATACCTTCCCCCCTCACTCTCTCTCTCTCTTTCTCTCTCCCTCCCCTCACTCTCTCTCACCCTCCCCTCCCTCCTCTCCCCTCTCTCTCCTTCTGCTCCCTCCTCTCCCCTCCCTCTCTCTCTCTCCCTCTCTCTCCCCTCCCTCCTCTCCCCTCTCTCTCCTTCCACTCCCCTCCCCCCCTTCCTCCCTTCCCTCCCCTCCCCCCCCTCCCTCGACCCCTCCATCCCCCCCACCCCCTCCCTCCCCTCCCCCCGTGGAGGGTCCTGACGGTTGCACCAGAACCCCCCTCCCTCCCTCCCTCCCTCCCTCGCCCCTGCCCCCGCCCACCCCCCCTCCCTACCCGGCTCCCCTCCCCCCCTCCGCTTCACCCCTTCCCTACCCGGCTCCCCTCCCCCCTTCCTTGGGGGTCTGGCAGCCGTGGCCACCAAAACCCCCCCACCCCGTCCCTCCCCTCCCCCCCTCCAGGGGGTCCTGGCGGCCGCGGCCGCCAGAACCCCCCCCTCCCTCCCTCGACCCCAACCCCCCCTGCCCCAACCCCTCCTGCCCTCGCCCTCGCCCCTGCCCCTCCCTCCCCTCCCCCTAGAGCCCCCTCCCTCCCCTCCCCCCTCCAGGGGTCCTGGCGGCCGTAGCTGCCAGAACCCCCCCACCTCCCTCCCTCCCTCGACCCCGCCCCCGCCCCAGCCCCTCCCTCCCCCCCCTCCCTACCCGACTCCCCTCCCCCCCCCTTTCCCCCCCCCTCTCCCTCCCTCCACCCTGCCCTCCGCCCCTCCCTCTCCTCCCCCCTCTCCATCCTCTCCTTCTCCTCCCCTCCTGGTGAACCTCTCTCTCTCTAGTTTCTTTCTCTTCAAATTTTTTTAAAAAATCTAGATAAAGAATTAATCAAAAAAATTTGCAAGTACGTGGAAAAAGTTTGTAAGTTTGCTCTTTCTTGCTTTCTTGCTCTTCCTTCCTTGATTTCTTGATCATCCTTGCTTTCTTGCTTCAATGAATGAAATGAGGGGAGAATGAATGAAGAAGGAAGACTATATATAAGAAAAATTAGGTTTTCCTTCTCGTCTCCTATTGGCTTTCCATTCCTCCCCTCTCTCCTATTGGCTTTTCATTTATCCCCTCTCCCATTGGCTCCCATTACTCCCCCTCTCCCATTGGACCCCCATCCCTCATCCCAATCTTCCATTAGCTCTCCCCCCATCCATTTCTTCTTCCTCCCCCATTGCCACCACTCCCATCCCACATTTCCACCATGTCCCATACTCCTCCCATTTCCCAAAATCCCATATTTCCCCATCTCACCCTCCTCTTTTTCATCCCCTATTAACTCCCCTCACTCATTTCACTCCCTTATTATCCTACTCTCCTATTACCTTCCCCTCTCCCATTCCATTCTTCCCTCCCCACTCTCACTTCCACTTCCCATTATTCACTTGCCATTTGAAAACTATTAATATATTATTATACTATTTTTTATACTTATTATCATACACCCCTATTACTTCCCTCTCCCATTCCACTCCTCCCTCCTCACTCCCACTTCCACTTCCCATTACTCACTTGCTATACACATTTGCAAACTATTAATATATTATTATATGATTTTTTATACTATTTGCAAACTTATATGTGGGCAAAATCACAGGTGTCAAAGCGATCCTATTGTGGTCATACAACAACTGTGCTTTTATTCAAGGGCGTATTTATCCTCATCAACAAGCTTATTACTCAAGGTATGAAGTGCATAATTTGTGCACTAGGTGTTTACTTTGTTGTATCAAAATTGTTTGCCACACACATATACACATACTGAGAATTTTCTAATATTATCGCATCTACATTTCTCCGATGGGCACAAAACTTTGTACACGCCTCAACCTAGGTCGTATGGACTTGCATACAAAGTGGTGCACCCATCCCATAAGTACTTGTTCGGATAACACACCTCCAAACGTATTTTATGACGATTGTGCATAACACTAGGAACAAAATGGTGTATAATGTGCGATCGACTATGCAAAGCATATCCAATGGACACAAGACTTTGCACGTTCCTCAACCTAGGTTGTATTGACTTGTGTGCAAAGTGGCATCCCCATCCGATAAGTACTTGTTTGAAAAATACACCTAGGATCGTGTTTGAAAAATACACCAAGGCCAAAAACGGTATTTAATACTCAATCTACCATGTAAAGCATATCCGATGGGCACAATACTTTGCACGTGCCTCAAAAGTGGTGGTATGGTATTCCATGCAAAGTGGAACGCCCATTCAATAAGTACTTGGTATGATAATATACCTATTAAGAGCGTGTTCTTTGACGGACGTGCATAACACTAGGAGAAAAATGGTGTATAATGTGTGATCCCCCATGCAAAGCATAACCGATAGACACAATACTGTGCACGCACATCAACCTAGTTGAAATTGACTTTCTTGCAAAGTGGCTCCCCCATCTGACAAGTACTTTTTAGAATATCACACCTAGGACCATGTTTTTTATTTGTTGTTGTCCATGACACTAAGGCAAAAACGCTGATTTATGCTTAATCGACAATGCAACGCATATCCGATCATCACAATACTTTGCACACATCTCAACCTAGGTATTATTGACTTACATGCAAAGTGGCATGCCCATCCCATAAGTACTTAGTCGAATAACACATCTAGGACCGCGTTTTTTGACGGTTGTGCATGACACTAAGGCCAAAACAGTGTTTAATGCTTGTTCGACAATGCAAAGCATATCCGATGGGCACAATACTTTGCATGAGTCTCAACAATTGTGCTATTGCATTGCATGCAAAGTGGTACACCCATCTGATAAGCAGTTGGTCGGATAACATACCTAAAAGTGTGTTTTTTTATGGTTGTGCATGACATTGAGGCACAAACGGAGTTTAATACGTGATATATCATGAAAAGTACATCCGATGGGCACAATACTTTGCACCCACATCAACCTAGGTGTTATTGAGATGCATAAAAAGTGGCGTGTCGGTTAGATAAGTACTTAATCCGATACCACACCTAGGACCGTGTTTTTTTACAAATGTGCTTGACACTAAGGTAAAAACGGTGTTTTATGCTTGATCAACAATGCAAAGCATATCCGATGGGCACAATACTTTGCACATACCTTTAACTAGGTGGAATTGACCTACATGCAAAGTGGCACGCCCATCCCATAAGTGCTTGATCGGATAATATACCTAGCAGCGTGTTTTTTTACGGATGTGCACGATACTAGAGCAAAAATAGTATTTAATGCTCAATCGACCATGCAAAGGATATCCGATGGGCACAAAACTTTTTCTACACTGCAACCCAGGTGGTATTGAAATGTTCTCAAAGAAGCACACCCATCCGATAAGTACTTGGTTAGATAACACACCTAAGGGCGTGTTTTTTTGCGGATGTGCATATCACTAGGGAAAAAACGGTGTATAATGTGTGATCGACCATGCAAAGCATATCCGATGGTGACAATACTTTGCGCGCACCTCAACATAGTTGAAACAGACTTGCGTGCAAAGTGGAGCCCCCATCCAATAAGTACTTGTTTGATTAACACACCTAGGACCGTGTTTTTTCATGGTTGTGCATGACACTAAGGCAAAAACGTTGTTTTATGCTTGATGGGCAATGCAAAGCATATCCGATGGGCACAATACTTTGCACACACCTTCAACTAGGTGGAATTGACATCCCATAAGTGCTTGATTGGATAACATACCTAGCAGCTTGTTTTTTTACGGATGTGCATGACACTAGAGCAAAAATAGTATTTATTGCTCAATCGATCATGCAAAGGATATCCAATGGGACAACACTTTTCGTACACCTCAACCTAGGTGGTATTCGAATATTCTTAAAGAGGCACACCCATCCAATAAGTACTTGGTCAGATAACACACCTAAGGGCATGTTTTTTTGTGGATGTGCATATCACTAGAGAAAAAATGGTGTATAATGCGTGATCGACCATGCAAAGCATATCCGATGGTAACAATACTTTGCACCCACCTCAACATAGTTGAAACGGACTTGCGTGCAAAGTGAAGCCCCCATCCGGTAAGTACTTGTTTGAATAACACACCTGCGGCCGTGTTTTTATATGGTTGTGCATGACATTAAGGCAAAAACGATGTTTTATGCTTGATCGACAATGCAAAGCATATCCGATGGGCACCATACCTTGCACACACCTTCAACTAGGTGGAATCTACTTACATGCAAAGTGGCATTCCCATCGCATAAGTACTTGATTGGATAACACACCTAGCAGCGTGTTTTTTTACGGATGTGCATGACACTAAGGCAAAAATGGTATTTAATGCTCGATCGACCATGCAAAGCATATCCAATGGGCACAATACTTTTCCTACACCTTAACCTAGGTGGTATTGAAATTTTCTCAAAGAGGCACACCCATCTGATAAGTACCTGGTCAGATAACATACCTAAGGGTGTGTTTTTTTGTGGATGTGCATATCACTACGGGAAAAACGTTGTATAATGCGTAATCAACCATGCAGAGCATATCCGATGGTGACAATACTTTGCACGCATATCAACCTAGTTGAAACGGACTTGCATGCAAACTGGAGCCCCCATCCGTACTTGTTTGATTAACACACTTAGGACCGTGTTTTTTCATGGTTGTGCATGACACTAAGCCAAAAATGGTGTTTTATGCTTGATCGACAATGCAAAGCATATTCGATGGGCACAATACTTTGCACACACCTTCAACTAGGTGCAATTGACTTACATGAAAAGTGGCACACCCATCCCATAAGTGCTTGATCGGATAACATACCTGGCAGCATGTTTTTTTTATGGATGTGCATGACACAAGAGCAAAAATAGTATTTAATGCTCGATCAACCATGCAAAGGATATCCAATGGGCACAATACTTTTCCTACACCGTAACCTAGGTGGTATTGAAATGTTCTCGAAGAGGCACACCCATTCGATAAGTACTTGGTCAGATAACACCCCTAAGGGCGTGTTTTTTTACGGATGCGCATATCACTAGGGAAAAAACGGTGTATAATGCGTGATCGACCATGCAAATCATATCTAATGGTGACAATACTTTGCGTGCACCTCAATGTAATTGAAACGGACTTGCATGCAAAGTGGAGCCCCCATCCGATAAGTACTTGTTTGATTAATACACCTAGGACCGTCTTTTTTCATGGTTGTGCATAACACTAAGGCAAAAACGTTGTTTTATGCTTGATCTACAATGCAAAGCATATCCGATGGGCACAATACTTTGCACACACCTTCAACTAGGTGGAATTGACTTACATGCATAGTGGTACTCCATCCCATAAGTGCTTGATCGGATAACATGCCTAGCAGCGTGTTTTTATACGGATGTGCATGACACTAGAGCAAAAATAGTAATTATTGCTCAATCGATCATGCAAAGGATATCCGATGGGCAAAACACTTTTTGTACACCTCAACCTAGGTGGTATTTGAATATTCTCAAAGAGACACACCCATCCGATAAGTACTTGGTCAGATAACACACCTAAGGGCGTGTTTTTTTGCGGATGTGCATATCACTCGGGAAAAAAATGGTGTATAATGCGTGATAGACCATGCAAAGCATATCCGATGGTGGAAATACTTTGCACGCACCTCAACGTAGTTGAAACGGACTTGGGTGCAAAGTGGAGCCCCCATCCGATAAGTACTTGTTTGAATAACACACCTGCGGCCGTGTTTTTATATGGTTGTGCATGACACTAAGGTAAAAACGGTGTTTTATGCTTGATCGACAATGCAAAGCATATCTGATGGGCACAATACCTTGCACACACCTTCAACTAGGTGTAATTGACTTACATGCAAAGTGGCATTCTTATCACATAAGTACTTGATCGGATAACACACCTAGCAGCGTGTTTTTTTATGGATGTGCATGAAACTAAGACAAAAATGGTATTTAATGCTCGATCGACCACGCAAAGCATATCTGATGGGCACAATACTTTTCCTATGCCTTAAACTAGGCAGTATTGCAATGTTCTCAAAGAGGCACACCCATCCGATAAGTACTTGGTCAGATAACATACCTAAGGGAGTGTTTTTTTGCGGATGTGCATATCACTATGGGAAAGACGTTGTATAATGCGTAATCGACCATGCAGAGCATATCTGATGGTGACAATACTTTGCACACATCTCAAACTAGTTGAAAAGGACTTGCGTACAAAGTGGAGCCCCCATCCGCTAAGTACTTGTTTGATTAACATACTTAGGACCGTGTTTTTTCATGGTTGTGCATGACACTAAGCCAAAAACGGTGTTTTATGCTTGATCGACAATGCAAAGCATATCCGATGGGCACAATACGTTGCACACACCTTCAACTAGGTGGAATTGACTTACATGCAAAGTGGCACATGCATCCCATAAGTGCTTGATCGGATAACATACCTAGCAGCGTGTTTTTTTAATAGATGTGCATGACACTAGAGCAAAAATAGTATTTAATGCTCGATCGACCATGCAAAGGATATCCGATGGGCACAATACTTTTCCTACACCACAACCTAGGTGGTATTGAAATGTTCTCAAAGAGGCACACCCATCCGATAAGTACTTGGTCAGATAACCCACCTAACGGCATGTTTTGTTGCGGATGTGCATATCACTAGGGAAAAAACGGTGTATGATGCATGATCGACCATGCAAATCATATTCGATGGTGACAATACTTTGCGCTCACCTCAACATAGTTGAAACAAACTTGCGTGCAAAGTGGAGCCCCCATCCGATAAGTACTCGTGTGATTAACACACCTAGGACCGTGTTTTTTCATGGTTGTGCATGACACTAAGGCAAAAACTTTGTTTTATGCTTGATCGACAATGCAAAGCATATCCGATGGGCACAATACCTTTCACACACCTTCAAATAGGTGGAATTGACTTACATGCAAAGTGGCACTCCCATCCCATAAGTGCTTGATCGGATAATATACCTAGTAGCGTGTTTTTTTACGAATGTGCATGACACTAGAGCAAAAATACTATTTATTGCTCGATCGATCATGCAAAGGATATCCTATGGGCACAACACTTTTCGTACACCTGAGCCTAGGTGGTATTGGAATATTCTTGAAGAGGCACACCCATCCGATAAGTACTTGGTCAGATAACACACCTAAGGACGTGTTTTTTTGCGGATGTGCATATCACTCGGGAAAAAATGGTGTATAATGTGTGATGGACCATGCAAAGCATATCTGATGGTGGCAATACTTTGCACACACCTCAATGTAGTTGAAATGCACTTTGTGCAAAGTGGAGCCCCCATCTGATAAGTACTTGTTTGAATAACACACTTGCGGCCGTGTTTTTATATGGTTGTGCATGACACTAAGGTAAAAACGTTGTTTTATGCTTGATCGACAATGCAAAGCATATCCGATGGGCACAATACCTTGCACACACCTTCAACTAGGTATATTTGTTTTACATGCAAAGTGGCATTCTTATCGCATAAGTACTTGATCGGATAACACACCTAGCAGCGTGTTTTTTTACGAATGTGCATGACACTAAGACAAAAATGGTATTTAATGCTCGATCGACCATGCAAAGCATATCTGATGGGCACAATACTTTTCCTACACCTTAACCTATGTGGTATTGAAATGTTCTCAAAGAAGCACACCCATCCGATAAGTACTTGGTCAGATAACATACCTAAGGGAGTGTTTTTTTCGGATGTGCATATCACTACGGGAAAAACGTTGTATAATGCGTAAGATTTCGACCATGCAGAGCATATCCGATGGTGACAATACTTTGCACACATCTCAACCTAGTTGAAAAGGACTTGCATGCAAACTGGAGCCCCCATCCGATAAGTACTTGTTTGATTAACACACCTAGGACCGTGTTTTTTCATGGTTGTGCATGACACTAAGGCAAAAACTTTGTTTTATGCTTGATCGACAATGCAAAGCATATCCGATGTGCAAAATACTTTGCACACACGTTCAACTAGGTGGAATCGACTTACATGCAAAGTGGCACTCCCATCCCGCAAGTGCTTGATCGGATAACATACCTAGCAGCGTGTTTTTTACGAATGTGCATGACACTAGAGCAAAAATAGTATTTATTGCTTGATCGACCATGCAAAGGATATCCGATGGGCACAACACTTTTCGTATGCCTCAACCTAGGTGGTATTGGAATATTCTTAAAGAGGCACACCCATCCGATAAGTACTTGGTCAGATAACACACCTAAAGGCGTTTTTTTTGCGGATGTGCATATCACTCAGGAAAAAATAGTGTATAATGTGTGATCGACCATGCAAAGCATATCCGATGGTGACAATACTTTGCACGCACCTCAACGTAGTTGAAAAGGACTTGCGTGCAAAGTGGAGCCCCCATCCGATAAGTACTTGTTTGAATAACACACCTGTGGCCGTGTTTTTATATGGTTGTGCATGACACTAAGGTGAAAACGGTGTTTTTTTCTTGATCGACAATGCAAAGCATAACCGATGGGCACAATACCTTGCATACACCTTCAACTAGGTGGAATTGACTTACATGCAAAGTGGCATTCTTATCGCATAAGTATTTGATCGGATAACACACCTAGCAACGTGTTTTTGTACGAATGTGCATGACACTAAGGCAAAAATGGTATTTAATGCTCGATCGACCATGCAAAGCATATCCGATGGGCACAATACTTTTCCTATGACTTAACCTAGGTGGTATTGAAATGTTCTCAAAGAGGCACACCCATCCAATAAGTACTTGGTCAGATAACATACCTAAGGGAGTGTTTTTTTGCAGATGTGCATATCACTCCAGGAAAAATGTTGTATAATGCATAATCGACCATGCATAGCATATCCGATGGTGACAATACTTTGCACACATCTCAACCTAGCTGAAAAGGACTTGCGTGCAAACTGGAGCCCCCATCCGATAAGTACTTGTTTGATTAACACACTTACGACCGTGTTTTTTCATGGTTGTGCATGACACTCAGCCAAAAACGGTGTTTTATGCTTGATCGACAATGCAAAGCATATCCGATGGGCACAACACTTTGCACACACATTCAACTAGGTGGAATAGACTTACATGCAAAGTGGCACACCCATCCCATAAGTGCTTGATCGCATAACATACCTAGCAGCGTGTTTTTTTTACAGATGTGCATGACACTACAGCAAAAATAGTATTTATTGCTCGATCGACCATGCAAAGGATATCCGCTGGGCACAATACTTTTCCTACTAGTTGAAACGGTATTGGGTGCAAAGTGGAGCCCCCATCCGATAAGTACGTGTGTGATTAACACACTTAGGACTGTGTTTTTTCATGGTTGTGCATGACACTAAGGCAAAAATAGTATTTTATGCTTGATCGACAATGCAAAGCATATCCGATGGGCACAATACTTTGCAAACACCTTGAACTAGGTGGAATTAACTTACATGCAAAGTGGCACACCCATCCCATAAGTGCTTGATCGGATAACATACCTAGCAGGCTCGTGTTTTTTTACAGATGTGCATGACACTAGAGCAAAAATAGTATTTAATGCTCGATCAACCATGCAAAGGATAACTTGGTGTGTCCATCTGATGAGTACCTGATCGGATAACTTCTCCCACCAATAAATTAAGTACTAATTTAAAATTATAATAAATGAGTAGATTATTAAAAAGAGACTAATATTTATGTAGCTACTGCAGCTTGCTTGCGAAGGACTCTCACAAAGGAGATGCCTATAGATTTTGTTCCAGGAATGGATGTGATTTTATGTAGCAAAAGAGAAGTAGTTGCATTTGCTACAATCCATGATAGTGATCCCAATTAGTTTGCCACTTTCGAAGACTTGGCGAAGATAAGGTGGCAGTTACTGTATCAAAGATTCTTAGCGCACATGTTGAGCTAAAGTATAAATGTGGAGATATGGAAACACTTGGAGATGTTATGCCCTACAATACATCCAACAAATCATTTATAGCATGGGAAAAAGATGAGACTTATGCAACAGACATTATCAAGAATATAAAGTGCACCACCTTGGATTTTACTATAGGGGACATTTTACAAATGATATCATTTACACATAAGACTGTAGCAGAAGGTGAAGTATTGGGATTTGAACAAGTGGAGAAATGGTCATTTGCACAGATGAGGATTTTAAAAGTCACTGATGATGGTATGGTTGATAACATAACATCCTTATGTGATCCCTACTATGAGGTAGGCAAGAATATGAGATGGAGCATGCAATTTTTAAACATGAGAAAGAGGCACGTGGTTTTCAATGATAAAGACAAGGTATACTACAATATCAAAGGACCTAAAAAGCGTGCCCATATGCCAGGCTCTATCACTTCAAATGTGGATGATTTCAATATACTCAATTATAGAAGTGACATCTTATTTGGAGTGGATGAGTTCATTGGTTTCGAGAAACAAAATGATTTTAGAAGTGAAGCCTTATCTGGGGTGGATGAATTCATGCATATTAACAAACCTGGTGTCAATCAAGCTTGTGGATTTGTGAAAGCCATGCAAGATGTCCCAATGAGTGATGTTTTCTCAGGAGTGGAAGAGTTTCAAGGTTCTCAATACTCTCGTAGAATATTGAATTCATTGAATGGTCCTAAGAGTATGTTAAAAACGAGGATGAGATCAACACAGGATTATTCAATATTTAACTTTCATTGTGATATGGCCAAGGATGCAACGACCAATCATGGATGCTTGGTTAGAAACAAATGTGAGGAGAAGAAGTGCATAAATACAGATAACAACGTGCAGAGGAACAAAAACAGTCATACATATGCATGAAGAGAAAGCGACGAATCCAGGCAAATCCACAAAAGCAACCAAAGAGGAAGAGAGTAATGAAGGAGGAGAACATGTTAAATGCATTGGTATATCTATGTTGCAAGCGAAGATGTATGCACTTCATTGATCTTGCAGACATCAGGAAATGTAGAGGACACGTGTGGCAAAGAAGAGGAAGCAAAAGAAATGAATACCTTCTCACAAGTCTCTCTTGCTTTCTTCAGAATGGCAATAAAAGGCTAAGTTCAAGACAAAAGGTAAAACCTCAAGGATTTGCAATAAGGCATATCGCAATATTACTGGATTATCCCATGGTACATATTGGGATTTAGTCACCAAGGCAAAGGGCGGCAACAAATTTAGCATTCACGGTAATAGAGGAGGTCCAAATCAAGAATCTCAACTGTCAAGGCAGCAGCAATTTTGCAAGACTTCATACATGAAAATGCTTTATCTCAACCCCATATATCTACCAAACTCCCTAACGGTGACGCGATCACTAAAATGCACCTTCCAATGGGCTTGACAAAGCTTGAAGTATTTGACTCTATTGCAGCAAAGCAAAGGCAAAGAGGGGATGTGGTAGCTTCTTCTCATACTTTGTATACTCTTTGGAAGAAGAACTTTGGATATGTTAAAATCCCAAGGAGGCAAAAAATGTCAAAGTGCAATGTCTGTGATGATTTAAAGCGAGCGATTGAGAGTGCAACATGTCCAAATCAAAGGGAATTATACAAAAAAAACTGAAAATCTCATCATGACCTTATTCGACATTCTAGAGGTCGATTGTTTTGTTGTGGTTCGGCCATCGGATGATGAATATGAGAATGTGAAGTTTTGGATTGCAAAAGTAGTTGATGTGCAAAGAGATGACCAAGGGAGAGCTACAACATTTACAGTGGTATGGTATGAGCCAAAGGGCAGGAAGGAGAATATGGATAACAACACATTGTATACTAATTGTATAATGAAGGAGTGGGTCCCAAATGATGAAGCGGTCTCTCAAGTTTCGACGGAGACAATCATAGTGTCTTGGCATTCAAGGGCAAAGAAATAAAAGAAGCGCATGGGATATGAGGTAGAAGGAAAAATAAAAATACCACAGCAAACTATTTTGCATATACACGAATTTTTAAGGATGCTCGCCATGGAGGAAGTAGAAGGAGACAACGCAAATGAAGAATGTCCATGATTAAAGCTTTGTATTGAAGTCCATTGAAGGATTTTATTTGGGTACTAGGCAAGAAGCCAATCCAAGACAATTATAATCAGAGTCATCACCTCCTATGTCAAATGAGAGTCAAAATATGCACTGGATGTCACCCAAGGGTCAAGGCTTGCCAAGACAATAGGGAGTTAATGCAGATGGCACCTGGCAAGGGACTATCACATTGAGCAATAAGACAATGGGAAGTCAATGCACCCAAGGGGCAAGGCTTGGCAAGACAACTTGTGGGAGTTAATGCAGATGGCACCTATATTTTGCACTGGATGTCACCCAAGGGTCAAGGCTTGGCAAGACAATAGGGGGTTAATGCAGATGGCACCTGGCAAGGGACTATCGCATTGAGCAATAAGACAATGGGGAGTCAATGCACCCAAGGGGCAAGGCTTGGCAAGAAGGGGCAAGTGGGAGTCAAATTATCTCCAAATTATGCAGATGGCACCTGGCAAGGGACTGTTGTGACATTGAGCAATAAGACAATGGGGAGTCAAATTATAAAGATGGCACGAATTGAGGCTCTTTAAGAGCAACAATTTAAATTGTAAACATATGTTCAATCTATATCATTTTGGATATAAAGACTCTAGTTGAGAGCAACGTCTCTCAATGTAATCATATAATAATAGCTATAATTGCTATTATACCTCTTTGGTTCAATACAAAACTTGGGTCTTATGGCATCATGTCTTTTTTCTATTTATTAAAGGTTTTAAAAATTTTGTGCATATTGCAAGCACGACAATGTTATTTTCATGAAATATTTAAGTCTCCTTTCATGGATTTATAAATTTATCACGTCAAGGAAAAATATTAAAAATAATTAAATTAACAAATAACTTAGATATAGCTAGAATTTCTAATATAGGATTATTTTAAATTCTTGCATGTTGGTGCAAAAGTATAGATTGAAAAAATAATATTTTTATGTGAATATGATAGTGCCACAAAGTGAACTTTTGATTTGGGAAGAATATTTTCAAAAAGTAAAATTTTGATTTGGGAAGGATATTTTCACAAAGTAAAGTTTTCGTTTGGGAAGGATTTTTGGACTTCGTCCAAAAACAACAGAAAAAGTCCAAAATTAATGAAATAGGTGTTAACAATACATCCCCATGCAAATGGCTCCCACCATGCAACGAGCTCGTGATATGAATAACATAAATTGCAAACCAATTACTCAATACCTATCAAGGTCCACATTAGGCTAGTGAGTGTCCCTATAAGGCGACAACCCACCAATCAGTACCATGCTATAAGTGCTAAGGACCTTACTTCTTGAAGGAGTATCCCTATTATGATGACCAACCCCTACCCACATCTTCTATTAACTCAAATGCTCCGTTATGTTTGGGTTGTGGGGTGGACCACATATACAAGGATTGTCCCATGAGAAGGACACCTAGGACAACCCCTGATCCTAAGACCAACATTAATTTGCTGAGCATTGAGAGAGGCCAAGTGTCCTCAATGTCATTGAATGTGATCATTAGGCCCCAAACTAGGGCTATGAGTAAGGAACTTCAAAAATAGGACAAGAGAGATAAAGCACCCACAACCCAATCTAAGGACAAAGGCCGCAAAGTAGGGAAGGGATCAGACAACATCATTATCCAGAGCAGGTCTAATGAGGACACGGCTATTGTATCGACTTCCAATTCTTCAGGACACACCTAATTGGTACTAGATCCTACCAACCCTTTCCTGATAAAAAGGATAATGCAACAGGGGAATAGTTGCACAAGTAGGACTCGAGTTTGATGCATCATAATGAATACCCTGACACAATTATTGAGAAGCATGTTCGCAGAGGCGCAACAACTGGTCCGCGACTATCAAGACAAATTTGAGTAAAGGATTAGGACCAGCAAGGGCATAGATACTATTAAACCAAACTACCAAGCCCAGAGCTCTCAATGACTCTTCCACCCTAGAAAAGATGGATGAGGAAGGATCGGGTGACACATCTGGGGGATGCCACACTCCTAAGATACAAAATGTTTGAAGAGAATCCCATGTGGCACCAAGATGAAGAAGAGGGCCCTATGTAAATTTTATGGTTTCGAAGAGCCATAGTCAGAAGGCTTAGAGCCCATCACCCAACCCCGAGATGTGGCAAGGCTAGCTACATTCTTGTCCATGGAAGTAAAAATTCCTATAGAAGCCCTAGTAAGAGGGAACCCCATCCTTTGGAGAGATCTCTCCGATTGGATGAATGGATAGATGGTCATCCTAGAAGAGGTAGCCACCAAGGTAGTGGAAGCCCCCACATAAGAGCCAACTCTGCTAGAGATACCAATCAATAAGCTAGGCTAATACTTCCAAAGCGACGACACTAATGTTGTACTCCTGATCCCCTACCAAAACAAGAATGCTATGGAAATATTTGATGGGGGAGAGTGTGCTAGCAGTGTAACAAAATAGTGTTGGGTTAAGTGGGATTGCCTGAAATAGAAAGTACCAATCTGGTTGTCAAGCTAGTAGATGGAGCAACAACCCAACCTGTAGGAGTCTTGACTCTTGAGGGATATTAAGATCAAAACCTTTGGCCTCACCTACCGCATCTGGTTCATTATCATGGGTTTCTATGGATAGCTGGATGGATATGATGTCCTTCTAGGGAGGCCATTTATGGGCGCAATAAGACTGGGCCTCGAATAGAACCTATTTGTGCAACAATGAATAGATCGTGAGAGTCGGACTTCAGACTTGGAAAGCCCACCCTATGACTGGTAATTTCTTTGCAGCCAAATTTAATACCACCCAATGTACCACCTCCATAATATGTTATATAAGGATACCACCAAAAGTGCACTATGTCCCCCCTTTCCTTAAATCTACGTTCTTTCTCAATTATTTAGATTAGACCATAAGAAACTTTATATGAAATTGATTATAATATCTTCAAATATTCACCAATGGGTAATATTCATTTGTTTCCTTACCATGGCCTAAAACTAGCCATGGGTTGGGGTTAGTTCATGCACACTTGTACATGACCAATTGTCACTAGTCAAATGTGTATGTGTGTGTAATTTTTATGTTTAGGGGGTAAAAACTTGTATTTCCCTACACCCCTCCTCTTCCCCCCCATAGATGTCAAGGCCCCCCTAACTTAAATTTAAGATTGGGAAAAACTAAAAAGGGCCCCCACCCCTAATGTATAAGCTTATGCCTCATCTCAAAAAACCCCCCTATTGTACACTCATGTGATATCATAAGTTTCCCCTAGTGAATCCCCTGGGCTTCCAATGCTTTCTTGTGTAGCATATGTTTAATGCTATCTACTATGTAAAAAATATATATATAGCACATGTGTTCAAGGACCAATATGAATACTGTTATTGTAAGTAGGTATTATAAGATACTTCATAACTTTCAAAGTTTCCATGATGAATCCATTCAAACAATATGTTAATATAGCACATGGATTCAATAGGAGGGAGTGTTTTAGTTGCACCTAGCAAATTTCAAAAATTTAAAGAATTTTACTTACATTTAATGGGTTTTTTAAATTGGAATTTGGGAAAAAAGTCATAATTTTTAAAAAAAGGGTGAAAATTTGATAAGGACATTTATTATTTGAAAAGAAATAAGAAGGAATTTTAAAATTTTATGGTTAATTAATGGTAATACCCATGCTCATTCCAAAGGTTATACTAGTATTATTATCACCCACTAGTTTTTCAAAGGATGTACTCATGCTTATTTTTTACACCAATCATTTTCTCAAAATTAGCAGTCGAGACACAAAACCGAATTTGCAATGGAATGGGGAGTGTACTCTGCCAAGGTGATGTTCTTCTAGCTCACCAATGCTCCCGTGGCATTCCATTGACTAATGATCATAGCACTAAAGAGTGTTTGAGAGACTTTCTAGAGGTATTTTTAGACCACTTGTGTGCACATTCCACAAGGGATGATCACTTTAAATATCTTAAACTTGTTTTTGAAAGGTGTCACCTCTACAGAGTCTCACTCAACCCTGTCAAATGCCAATTTTGGGGTCAAACATGGGGTCATACTAGGCCATGTTGTGTCCAAGAACAGAATCTCCATGGACTACAAAAAAATCAATCTCATTATGGAGCTACCACCCTCCACTAATTCAAAGGGTGTATAGAGATATATGGTCTATTATTGCAAGTTTATCTATAACTATGACAAAATTGTGCGTCCTTTGTATAATCTATTGATCATTTTCCATTGGGGATTGCCAAATCTCCTATGAAATTGCTAAACTTGTTCTAGCTTCTAACCCAAATCTTGTGAGCACCAAATTGGAAATTAATATTCCATGTTCATATAGACTCCTCCAAGTTCTTGATAGGGTGTGTTCATATAGATGCCTCCAAGTTCCTGATAGAATGTATTCCTATGGACACCAACTTAGTGATGTAGAGATGGATTATACAACAATGGAAAGAGAAGGCCTTTCTATGGTATATGATGTAAAGAAGTTTCAACACTACTTGTGATGGTACACGATAACATCATAGCACCAAGTGGGAAGGAAAGAGCCCCCCCACCATCTATATGTACCATATTGATGGCCCTACCCCCTCAAAAGAGAAAGGATCCTGTTGGGTTCCAAAAGGTATACTCCAGGCCAATACTCTTCAATCTCCGGATGATCAAATTCATTGTAGCTATGCTTCCACCTCTACATTGTACACCGATTTGGGTGCAAGCTGCCAAACCAAAGAAATCTCAAAGAAGGAGACATGCGACAATAAGTAAAAAGAAAAGAAGCCACCCCAAGTGGATTCCTAAGAGGTTGCTTCAAGCTCAAGGCTACTACAAAGGCATTGAGTATATTTGGGTGCCTAAGACCCACAACATAGAATGTTTGCCATCTTTGAGGTATCCCATTGATACCAAGCAGTCTTTGGTTCCATCTAATGGCAAGGCAATAATGGCACCACAAAAACTTGCCTCTAAAATGGAGGTAGTGCCACAAGAACCTATTGTTATCCCTTAAAAAAATTCATTAAACGAGGTCATAGGAAACTCCCTTCTACCCGTGAATTCTTAAGTTGCAAGGGAAAACATCATCACTATGCTCCTGAAACAGGGGCAACAAAACTTAGAATCTATTGCAACAAAGGAGAAGCCCAAAGCCCAATCACCTAGTGTGCCCTGATAGGTTCCCAAAAGGAGACCATTGAATGTAGCTTCTAATTCTACCTCGACATCAATAAATGGCATAGTAGGCCCACAAGAATCTACTCCTAAAGATCATTAGGGAAATTTTGGACTAAAAAAGGGCCTCATAAGGAGTGGATTAGCAGAATGGATTAAGAACTAATAAGGTCTATAAAGGGTCCCATCATCCCCATATGAGTCCGAAAAAGTACACCTCCATAGGCTTTGGTGGTCCCAAAAAGTGCACCTCCCTCTCCCACTTGAAGGATCCCCACCATGTGTAAGAAGTCCACCGTCTTTATACCCCAAGGTTGTCCCCGCTCCTAAAAAGTATCACGTAGGTACTACCCCCAAAAATTTGGAAATTTTCAAAAGTGCCAAAAATGACCTGAAACCATTCCAAACCTTCCCCCAAACCATGCATATGCACCCAAATCCCTTTCCAACCCTTGAATCCTTCTTCTACTCACCATAGTCACTTTCCAATGCCTCAATACTTCTTCTTCTCACCTAATCACTTTCTAACCCCTGAATCCTTTCTCTTCTCACCATAATTATTTTTCATCACTTTTCTAACCCTCTCATGGCTCCATTGCAAGATTCTCCTACAATGTGGTGCTTGGTAGTTGATAGTGTAACAACAAAGCTATTTTGTAATCTAATTTTTTAAATTATGTTCACTCAGTAACTCAAATCTATTTTCTCACATCTCTCATTGCTCCATTTCAATGTTACCAACAAGAAGTAGAAGTGTTCCCTGAGTTACAAGCGCATGTGACAAAATGTGTTCTTGGTATGTTGCGGTGGAGCAAGCAATCAATCAAAGGGTGCAATATACGTGGTGCATGAGGGCTATGTCTAGGGATTATGAACTACCTTCTCCCTATAGCTTCTTTAATAAACATTATTCAAATCTTTTCAAATGTGGAAGTAATCTTGATTGGATTTCAAGGAACTTGAGCATGGATGGATAGAACATTGAGGAAATCAAAGGTAGAGGGATGAATCTTCTTCAATGTGATGGAAGTGGTCATTCTTTAGCATTTTCCACTATACCCATCAACATTTATCTATCTTGTATGTGTTCTTTTCCTTTAAAGGACACCTATTATATTATAATGTGTCCTTTTGTAGACACTATATTTTGGCTCCCCAACAGAGGTTGCTTGTACTTCCCATTTCTATGGTAATTGATATTATTTCATTCTAATATAAATAAATGTTATCATTCTCATGAAATAAAGTAACATCATAATCTATGTTGTTTTATTATTATTGTCTTATTATTGCTGCTTGTTGAAGTTTACCCAAAACTCAATTTCAATAAGGCCTCTTGGCCTCAACGTGCATGTGGGTGTGCAATTGGATCAAACAATGTAAGTTTGGACCAAATTTGTGCTTGGCCAAGAGGACTTTGTTGTGTCTTATGGAATTACTTCTTGCCCCTAATCAGCCCCTTCCTTGTGATTAGCATGTTTCTCTATAATGAACACTAGTACAGCCCATTAGCCACACATCTATACAAAAAATCAGTTGAGCCAAGAAGAACAAGTATTGTGTAAACAAAGAAAGGCAACCACTTGAACTAGGCTTCAACAAGATTAAGCCCCAAATAGTGTTTCCCAACAAATAAAAGAGAAAAAATATGATTTGGAAAAATATTAAAGGCAATCTTGACCCCTCTCCCCCCTAAAAAAAAAAACCATTAGGCATCCTTGATTTGTTGGGACCAGTATTTGTGGCATGGAGAGACATTCCCCCAAAAAAATTTTGAAAAAAATGGCTAGATGGCCCCAGGTGTGAGCAGGTGCGACTTTGGGCCGGACGGGGCCCAAAGTCGCGCCTACTCACACCATCTGGCCATTTTTTTTCAATTTCTTTTTGGGGGAATGTCTCTCCACGCCCCAAATATTGGTCCCCAATAGTATTTGGGGCATGGAGAGACATTCCCCCAAAAACATTTTGAAAAAAAATGGCCAGATGGCCCCAGGTGTGAGCAGGTGTGACTTTTGGCTAGACGAAGTCCCCATCTAGGGGAATGTCTCTCCATGCCCCAAATACTTCTGGGGACTAGTATTTGGGGCATCGAGAGACATTCCCCCAAAAACATTTTGAAAAAAAATGGCTAGATGGCCCTAGGTGTGAGCAGGTGTGACTTTTGGCCAAATGGGGACCTTGTCTGGCCCAAAGTCGTGCCTGCTCACACGCCATCTAGCCATTCAAATTGGTTTTGGGGGAATGTCTCTCCATGCCCCAAATACTGGTCCCCAACACATATTTTACTCTATAAGGTTGATCTACAAATTCTATTCAGGGTTTATATATGTCCCATGCACATCCCTTTCACTTTTGCATGCATATGCATATTATGCTCCAAGATTGATCTATTCAATCGTATTTATTTCTTATGTATTATGTCCTTCTCTAGTTATTGTTTTCGTGTTTACATTAAAACCAATAAGAACAAATGTCACTCTTAAAGTTTTAGAAACAATTTGTCATTACAGATAATTGTTACCTTATACAAGAATCATCGATATTATACATATGTATGCCCCTAATAATCTCATTGTACCTCAATTCAATAGCATGGATATGCATGGACATGTTCTATGCTTATGGTACAATTGATCTACAGGTGTTGCTTCTTTTAGATGCTCAAATACTTTATTTTTGGATGCCAAACATTAGGATATGATATGGATATCAATCATCGGGTCTTGATCGATATGTTAACTTTGAAACTTCAAAAGCTTTCACTTCTTTTAATAAGGAAAATTGAACATTTTTTTCCCACCCTTGTCCTATCCTGTCTTCTTACTGAATCTTTACATGCTTGATTTCCACATAATTTAAATTTAAAAATGATGAATTGTGTTTATTACATCCAAATTTTTGGTACATTTGACAAAGATCTTTAAAAAATATTATATAATTGAAAAAACTATAAAAGCAAAGTTTTTAAATACATATTCAATTATAATATCCCCTCTAACTTATATTTTTCATGAGTCAAAGTTATTAATTGAATTAAAAAAATCAATCTAGCTCTAAATATAAGCAATACCTAAGAGTAGAACCTTCCCAAAATGTTACTTGGAGTATTCCATCAAAGCATGTATTACTTGGGGGTTCAAGTTGCCAACTCCCATTCTATGTAAATAATAAATACGAGTGATCACATGCAATTATGTCTGATTGTTTTCAAATGTGATGTAATGTCCAAGAAGTAAATATAACTTCCAAATAGCTACATACATATTTCATATGCACAACATAATACATATTAATTTGTTTCATCCATGCATGAGGTGGTGTATTTTAGCACCATTGGGATTTATAAAGTAAATAAAGACTCATATCTAACTGAACCTACATAATCTTTAAAAGTTGTACATTTTCAAAGACCATATACCCATTGATTTAAAACCCCAAACAAAACATGTACATCTATACCTCATCCACAAGATCCCAAAGACAACCTACTACCTAATAAAGGAATTCATTCTAAATGAATCCATGCCCCATCAGTTGTTTTCAAGACTTACATCTACACCTCATCGACAAGATCCCATAAACAACCTAACTACTCTCATCCATGGACAACCTATTGTTCTTCATCACGGATTCATGTAGTAATGCAAAGTTGTACTGGCTAACTAAATACAACAATTAACCTAAAGTAATACATTCTAAAAGAATTAATATGATAATTTACAGAACAAAATATAGATATCCAATGTGATATAAAAACTTTCTTGGTATATTTAATCAAATCATTTTTAGCCAATGTACATGAATGCTTCCATTCAATGAAAGATAGTATTACATCCATGTGCTTTTCCAATAACTTCTTGATCTTTAAAAGAAAATAATTATCATTGTAAGGCATGCCCCGTTGTGGTTGTGAATTCACTTCTCATAGATATTGTAGTAGCGGTGCTTAGCACATCCCTAAATGATCAATTTTGATGCATCCTGACAATTGCAATAAGTAAATCATTAGTATTTCTTTAAAATCATTAACTTAGTAATAGAAATCAAAATATCTTCAAATCAAACAAAGCCTAGGAATCAAATCAAATATTTATTGTGTCCACTACATCATGATCCATAGGAATCCATTTGTTTCTCTCTCTCTCTCTCTCTCTCACACACACACACACACACACACACACAATGCATGGGAATCCATATCTCTCTCTCTCTCTCTCTCTCTGTGACACACACACACACGCACTCTCTCTCTCTCATCTCTCTCTCTCTCTCTCTCTCTCTCTCTCTCTCTCTCTCTCTCTCTCTCTCTCTCTCCATAACATAGTCCTCTTACCCTTGCTCCCATACAAGCCCCTTTTGAGCAATCCCAAAATGAAGTACTCCTTCAAGATGTGTCTTACATCTAGTCTAGGGGAAGAGGAGCGCTTCATAAATATGGAAAGAATGGGAGAAAGAAAAGAGGTCCAAGAGATTGAGAAGACAAGGTTAAGAGCAAGAAGAGGTTGTGAGGATGTTGAGAGGAGGCTAAGGATATTGAGAGGGGGAGGATGAGTGGAAATTGAGAGGAGGATGAGAGGAGGAAGAGGTTGAGAGGAGGAGGTTGAGTGGAGGTTGTGAGGAGGAGGTGCAGCAGGCTGAGAGGAGGTTGAGAGGAGGAGGAGGAGGCTGAGAGGAGAAAGAGCCTAGGAGGAAGGTTGGGAGTCAATGGGGATATTTTGGGGGGCCTCTTGGGAGGTGTTTGGGGGGTTGGGGACACTTTTGGAAAATTCTAGTTTTTTGGAGGGAAAAAAACTCGTTGTTTTGGGGGCCCATGTAGTGAGCGAGGAGGGTAGGGGGACCATGAAAAAGTCAAGGGGGGGAGTAAATGCCCCAAGAGGTGGTGGGGGAAAGAGGAGGCAAGTGGGAGCCTAGTGGGGACCAAGGGATGTTTCTCCACCAATGAGAGGCCAATATGGAATAAGTATCCCACATGGTTCATTCCCAAAGCTAAGAATTTGTTGTCGGAGATGGGATTACATGGAGGACATGTCAAACTTAAGGAGGACAAGAAAATGTCTGGGGAAACATAGAATCTTCTTGCCAAAGTGGGTGGAGCTAAGGCAAGGAGATTCTTATCCAACCATAATCTTGACAAAGCTAAACATACACTATTTCAAAGTATTTTGGGTTGGGAATATTGGAAGGCATTGTATGAGTGCACAACCAATAAGGCTTCACATCCTCAAGTAGTGAAGAGCTAAAGAATGGACAAAGGTAGATGCATTAATAAAATTGTTTTTCCAAGTCCAAATCGATGAGATGTATAATCAATGGTTCAAGATGGCTATGAAAGAGTTTATGCAATTGAAAGCATGGGGGGAGTCACACATTATGCATTACATTGTAATCTCCTGGGGCACCAATTCAATATGTAATATGTTACTACCCTCATCCAAAATCCAAGGTATGGGGGGCAAGTTTGTTGAGAGTTCACGCTCAACATCATGTGATCATATGTGCATAGCACTAACCCAATAGAGTGCTATAAAGGAAAGGGTTAGATGTCCTAAACCTAAACCTAACTGTAACCCTAAATGGGTTTGTATATATTCTACATTTTCAGCTAAATCTAGTGTATAGTTAGTCATTTGTGGTGTGCTCTCTAGTTGTGCCCTCTCTCCTCATCTCCACTCTTCTCCTCTTGCCTCTTCATATTTTGTCATGGTATCAAAGCTCCCTTGCCTTCCGCTAATGAAAGAGGATTTCCGTTCACTTGTTAGAAAATTTCGTCCATTCATTTTGTGAGAGAGTTCTTTAAGAGATTGAGTGTGAGAGATAGGGAGTGACTCTTCACTAAATTTGTGAGAAAGCCTGATGCTTTCTTTGCCTTGTCAGATTTTATTGTGAGGAAGAGAAATTATGTTCTTTGAGAGAGTTTCAAATGTTCAAAGGCCCATACTTTAGCTCCTAGCTTCTATGGCCTAAATGACTACTCAAGCCTTATCACAACAGGCTCTAGCAAGTAGCTATTGCTTCATTAACTCATACTCTACGAGCTAGCCTACAACGAGCCTTTTGAAGTCTTTACAAGCGGTCTACTTCAACCTTCTCTACAACGGCCTCAGCTATACGAACTCTGCACCTAAGGAGAGACCTAAGGAGATCTCGACTCCTTCAAGTTCACAAGCCTCAGCACTCCAACCCCATAGCATTCCAACTTCTATGATGCTTCAGCCGCCGATGCCGCTATCCCTCGACTACATAGATGCTTGCCCAAGTAGCCAGGGACTACAGCAGCTCTCTAGTGATGGCTTCCTTACAACATCTCCAACAAAGCCTTCTACAAGGCAGAAGTTACATGACATTGGAATCTTAAATGACTAAAATTTTACATTTAATACTTAGTATCCATGAATGAAATTTATTTTCTAAGTGTGAAAGATTAATCAAAAGTCTTAAGTGCATCAGTACTCATATTACACAGTGTGAAGAAATCATCTAAAATTCTAAGGATAACTTTTACCTTTTATAACACACATTTTACTTGATAACAAATATTATTTGATAGTTGGTTGAGAAATAAATAATTCAATTTTTAAAAAATAAAATAAAATATAAAATTATAAAAACATTACGTGAAGAGTTTTCCAAGCAACATTCAAACCTACGGCTTAACCCAATGTCTGAATCTCATCATTTGCTTTGAATATACAAGCATCCTTAATGATTGCATCATCAACTTGTACTGCTACATAACCAACTCCTATTGGTATAGTATGAACTCTAAATGAAGGATCCAAACTAATTATTGTCCCTATTCCAACTATGTCTTTTGAGTCCTTATGTGATATATTTACTCGTTGTCTCCTTTGAAAAGCATCAACCTACGAAGATACATTCAAAAGATCATTAGTAGAATATTTGTTTAAAATATCTTTATGAAAAATATCCAAAAACGTTATCGTCATTGTCATACTAATTAAGAAAAATATATAAATTTAACTTACTTGAAAAACACGTATGTCATTTGTTTGTGCTACTGTCTTTTCTACTCCAATTGTTGATTGATGAACCTTTTTAAAATAAAGTAAATATGATGCTTAATAATGCTTCATGTGAATGCACGGTGCTCTCCCTAGAGAGCACTAACCTTTGGAGGCTCCGGAGAAGCTGAAGGCTCAGGAGAAGCTGTAAGCTCAAGAGGGACTAAGCTCAAAAGCGAGACTAGAGGCTCATGGGAATTAGAGGCTCAAGAGTGGCTAGAGGCTAAAAAGGAGGCTGGGAGGACTCATGAGGAGGCAAAGATTGAAAAGCTGGGGACACATGTGTGCCATGTCTAACTCGAGGGCGTCTACTTGGGCCAAGATGTCCTCTCTACAACAAAAGAGATACTGATCCAGAAGGCCCTCTTGAATCTGTACTCCATCTCCTGTGGAGTATGATATCATAGTGGGCAAGGGCTGTAGCAATGGAAACATTGAACTAAGCCTAGCCTTGGTGGCACCTGTACCTACAAGTGATTGGGCATAGGACAACCTCACACCTGCAGAAGGAAGACTGTGGCTGCCATGCTAGCCATATGCTCCACCACCCTGTGCAGGCATTGATCTCATCTGGTAGTCCAGAGAGAGTAGCCTGAGTAGAGATAAGGAAGCGTTTCTGCCAAGTCCATAGATGAATATCTCTAATCTGATAGTGTAAAGGTGAACTCACGAGTACTCTATGTGCTTCCTCAGTGGTCTGTAACACAACTAAAAAGTAACCTCTGCCCAGTAGCCTCAAGATTGTGACTGACACCCAATGTGGCCATGTTGGTGTATATCCAGTCACAGAGCTTCTGACCTCTGTGTGGTGAAAAACCAATAAGATAAAAATCCTCCTTTGTTGCATCTATCATAAAGGCTGGAAGTACATGACCATTGTGAGAGAGCTCTCAACAGAAGCAAGAACAGAAGAGGGAGAGAGAGAAACAGAGAGCCACACAAGTTTTGGTGGGTGCAGAACCACCCTAATCTTCTTTTTCATTAATTTATATATGTGTTTGAGTATTGTACATAACCGGGGTAAAGGCACAGTGACCTTTAACCCCCACAACCTTCCACTTAAAGGACAATGTGCCTTTAAGGGAGAACAACAAGTGAGCATACTATCCAATGCCCATCAATACATGACAATACTCAAACCGCTGACTAGGTAGACTCTTCGTCAGCATATCTGCAGGGTTATCATCTGTATGAACCTTGACAAGCTCTATGCGCTTGTCCTCAAGTACCTCCCTGATGAAATGGTACCTGACCTCAATGTGTTTTGTCTTTGCATGAAAGACCGGATTCCGTGCTAGCTGAATAGCATTCATGGAATCACTATGCAATGTCGGTACACTTGTATGAATCCCCAAATCTCCCACTATCCGATCAAGCCATATAGCCTCCTTGCAACCCTCTATGGCTACAACATACTCAGCCTCTGTGGTAGATAAAGCAATGCACTTCTATGCGCGAGACATTCACGACACTGCACCACTTGCAAAGCTGAACACATAACCAGGAGTGGATCTCCTACTATCCACAACCTAAGTACACGCATGTCTCCTCTACCAAAGCAAATGCACATCTCCTTGGTACCCTTCATGTACCTCATGATGCACTTAACTTCCTCCCAATGCCTCTTTCCTGGATTAGCCATATACCGGCTAACAACTCCCACTACAAATGCAATGTCTAGTCTAGTAGCTATCATAGCATACATAAGACTCCCAACTGCTGATGCATAAGGAACCTTGGCCATCATGGCCCTTTCCTCATCTGATTTGGGACTATTTGTATGACTCAGTTTCACATATGGAGGCAATGGAGTACTCACTGCCTTCCCCCCTTCCATATTGAAATGCTGTAATACTTTTGTAACATACTCTTTTTGTGAAAGCCAAAGGAGTTTCCTACTCCGATCACGTGTGATGTGCATACCAAGAATATGACCTGCAAGTCCCAAATCCTTCATATCAAAGGCCTGATGCAACTTGGCCTTTAATGCATCTAGCTCATAAGTATTCTTGCTAGCCAATAGCATATCATCCACATATAGTGCCAAGATTATCAGGCTATTATCCTTAGCCCTTTTAGTGTAGAGGCAGTGATCAATTTCACTCCTTCTAAAACCCTAGGACCGAATGAAAGCATAAAACTTCTGATACCATTCTCTAGGTGCTTGCTTAAGACCATAGAGACTCTTCTTCAGCTTGCAAACTAAATGCTCTTTGCCCTTTTCTACAAAGCCTTCTAGTTGCACCATGTAAATTTCCTCATGCAAATCCCCATGCAAGAAAGCTGTCTTGACATCCATCTGCATAAGCTCCATATCCTCTACTGCCACTAGTCCAAGCATGCATCTAAGTGTGGTCATCTTCACAACCGGAGAGAATATCTCATCAAAGTCCACATGCTTCTCTTGCTTGAACCCTTTAGCAACCAAACGGGCCTTGTACCTAGGCACATCATCACCTGTGACCTTCATTTTGTAGACCCATTTACATGGCAAGGCTTTCTTTCCATGTGGCAAAGAAACCAAGTCCCAAGTCTTATTCTTCATAAGTGAACTCATCTCTGATTGCATAGCATACTCCCACTTGCGTTGATCCTCATGCATCATAGCCTCTTTGTAGCAAGAAGGCTCCCCGCAATCAGTAAGCATCACATAGTCTACCCCTGAAACAAACTTATCAGGTGGTCTAGACACTCTAGAAGATCTTCTCAAGGGCATTTCAGCTTGCTGTCCCATTTGCATATCAGCCACATTTGGCTCATCATTTACACCAATAGATGATCCATCATCTACCCTTGATTGTATACCTGTGGGAGTACTTGGTGGCACCATTTCTTGCACATTTGGTGCATGGACAGCTTGCTGTCTATCAACATATGCAGGTGGATTCACATCCTAGAAAGTGATTCTCCTCATTTCCACATCCCTCATGGGTGCCTTATGCATCTTCTTCTCATTGAAGACTACATCATGGCTGCGTATCATCTTCTTTGCTTCTGGATCCCAGAGATGATAGCCCATCTCTCCACTTTCACCATAACCCAGAAAGATGCATTTCCTAGATTTAGGATCTAGCTTCTTTCGAAGCTCTTTTGGCACATGTGCATATGCCTCACACCCAAATATACGCAAATGAGAGTAAGAGGGCTTCTTGCCACTCCATGCCTCTTCAGGAATACCATCATCCAAACTCTTACTAGGTGATCTATTGATCACATGTACTATAGTCTTCATTGCCTCAGCCCAAAAACCACCAGAAAGACTTGCATTGGAAAGCATGCATTGCAACCTTTCTTGAATGGTGTGATTCATCTTTTCTGCAACTAGATTTTGCTCTAGAGTACGAGGGGATGTGAGCTCCCTCTTAATCCCACGTGTATCAAAGAAATGCTGAAAGTCATGAGAGAGATACTCTCCACCATTGTCAGTCCGTAGGCATTTAAGCGTTCTACCTGACTGATTCTCAACCAAGGCCAGCCATTTCTGAAATACTTGGAACACATCACTCTTCCGAGCTATAGCATAAGCCCAGACTTTCCTAGTTGCATCATCAATGAATGTCACATAGTATTCAACCCCACCTAATGACCGTGTAGGCATGGGACCACATACGTCTGAATGCACCAAATCAAGCTTTTCAAAATCTTTCTTTCCCCTTCTTTTATGGGTTGATTTAGTCTACTTCCCATAGAGACGGTGCTCACAAAATTCAAAATCAGAGAAACTCAAATGCGGTACATAACCCAAACGGCATAAGAGTTTCATTCCATTCTAGCTCATGTGCCCCAACCTGCAATGCCACAAAGAAGTGCTTGGCTGCTCGGTTATTGCAACAACATGATCAAATACCCCTGATACATGTAAGGGATACAAAGTCCCACACTTGGCACCCCTGGCCAAAAGCATAGAGCCCTTCTGAATTTTCCAACTCTGAAAGCCAAAAGTGGTGTGAAAACCAGCATCATCTAGCTAACCCACTAAAATAAGACTCTTGGTCAGCTTAGGCACATGTCTCACATGTTTCAAAACAAATGCAGACCCATTTGCAAAAGAAAACTTTATGTCACCTGCTCCCACTATGTCACATGCATAGTCATTTCCAAGATGCACACAACCTGTCTTTCCACTGTCATAAGTGGAGAACCATTCCCTATGGGGAGTAACATGGAATGAAGCACTAGAATCCAAAATCCAATCTTGGGAATCTGTAGATAAACTAGACATGAAGAGAACGTCATTGTCACTATCATGTGTGACTGCATTGATCTCCTTGATCTTCACTTTTCCTTTGTCCTCCCTTGGACTCTCTTTCTTTTGATTTGCACCCCAATTTGCATTCTTTTTCTTATCTTTTTGCTCTCTTTTCAGCTTGTAGCAACACTTTTTCATATGGCCCTTCTTGCCACAATGGTAACACTCAATGTTCCATGCCCTGGATTTGCTATGAGACTTCCCTCTTTCTTAGGACTTCCCCCTGAACTGTGATCTGCCCCTTTGCACATTTAAGGCTGCATCTTGCTTGTTGCCATCCATAGACTTCCGTCTAATCTCCTCTGCCAACAAGCTACCCACAACATCATCAAATTTCAGTACTCCACTAGGTCTTCTGAGCCTGAAGCTGGCTAAAAATAATATTGAATTCATTCAAGTGAGAAGCAATGGAGACCCCTTCCTTCATCTGCAGCTCAAACAACCTCTTCATGAGATAAACTTTATTAGAGGCAGTTTCCTTCTCATAAGTGGCACACAGTTTCTTCCACAAATCTTCCGTAGTCTTCTCATTTACTACTGTGAAATAAACTGACTCTGCAAGATGAAGTCTAATAGTAGACTTTGCTAATGCATCCAACTCATTCCAATCATCCTCATACATATTTGTAGGCTTAGCTTCAATCCTTGCCAAGGGTTTAATCTGCTTCTTTTGAATAAGCACATCCCTTATTTGTTCTTTCCACAAAGAAAAGTTTGTCCCATCAAAATTTTTAATGCTGAAAAACTCCTTTTCAGACATGGAAGAGGATGCCATGATGCAAATGAAACAAAATCCCAAATGCTAGTGCCTGCAAGAGAGAATCACACCAAATACGAGGTGCACCCAAATGTGTATGCCATAATAGAGTGAAATATCACCAAAACTCAAAGCTCAAAGCATCAAAGACGCATCTGACTCATGTGCATATACTATGCATCCATATGAGCAAATCTGGCCCAAAAGAAAATGCCAATAAGTGCCAAATGACTCAAGCATAAACACCGTCCACTAGTATATGCATCAATAATACCTCATCCAAGAGAGCATAGCACTATCAGTGCATCACCTGCAATGTGTCAAAGCTATCCCTCAGCATAAAATAGCATCCATGTGCAAAGCGTCCATAAAAAATAGCATCCCACAAGGCAATTTGGGCCTATCAGTGCATCCAATAAGGACCGTAATGCATCCAAATGGCCTATAAATCATCCACTGCAACCCAATGCATACCACAAATGAGTGCACATTACTCAAACTACAACCAGAGTGATCTGCATAAGGTATGCTCAAGAAATCATAGTCCGACGGTAATGACCGCTACTGAAAATAGAACCTAAGATGCCACAAAACATGGGTGCCATTGCATGATCGAACTCAGCAAGAAAATTTTCAAATATCTCTCTTCTACCGAAACTCCAAAATCCCAACCGATGAGTGAGAAATAGGAGTCGACACTTATCCACTGCCATGTGGCATAAATCTAAGGTTTCAAAACCTTAGAATGAAAAATGCATAACAGAGAGACGAAATCGAATACACAGAGATCTATAACTCTGAAAATCCTCCACCGAATCACGCAAGAACTGATAGGTAGGGGTTTTTGGGTGTGCGGAACGCAATGGGACAGACGGTTTTGGAAACCGTGGTCTCAATCACTGGGTCCAACACACAGACTAAAAAACGTTTTTGGAAACAGAGCTGTTTGTAAACTCCACTGGAGTGCGAATGATGAGTAACATAGAAGTTTTAGGACCTCCTGAGTCCACCGGAACTAACAGATCTGCAAATGGTTGCTCCAAACTTGAGTTCTAACACTCGGGCAAAAAACGCAGAAACTGACACATTGAGTCAGAAATCCACTGAAATGATCCCAGATTCAAGAATGAAGGTGTTTCCAAGCTCCTGAAGTGAAGTGGACACCAAAAGCAAGCAATAGTTGCCTCTACAAGTCAATACGGAGTCTCTGTCATCAAACGGAACAGGGAAAAGCTCAAAAGACGAATTTTTCTTTGAAAACACTTAACAGGCTCTCAAAACCACTTCGCAAAGCCAAAGTGACTTTTCCAAAGGTTCATCCAAGGTCTCTGCACACTCGGATGTAGGTAAAGTCACCCACAAAGCTTCCCACAGAGCTTCTCCTTCCTCCCACAGAGCTGCTGAGCTTCAAGCACTCACGCACGCTCAGCTAGATCACCCGGGCTCTAGCTTCTCCTTCCTCCCACAGAGCTGCTGAGCTTCAAGCACTCACGCACGCTCAGCTAGATCACCCGGGCTCTGATACCAGTTGAGAGAGCTCTCAACGGAAGCAAGAACGGAAGAGGGAGAGAGAGAAACAGAGAGCCACACAAGTTTTGGTGGGTGCAGAACTACCCTAATCTTCTTTTTCATTCATTTATATATGTGTTTGAGTATTGTACATAACCGAGGTAAAGGCACAGTGACCTTTAAGCCCCACACATTGAGGACTTGGACTGTGTACACTATAGAATATGTGTTGACTCACTCCCTCGTGTTATCATCTTCATGCAACTTTCATTTCATGTTCATGAAACGTTATGTCCATGCAACCTATCTATATATTAATGCTAAGCAGTGAGCAAATTATCAACTAGAATGATGAATACTATACAAAGGTATTATTGAAATGTGTGTACAATGTATGCTAAGCTAATAATATATGATATGTGCATTCTCTAATTATGCACATGAGTACTCACTAGATGTAGCTCATTATAACTAGAAATATTAAGTTGTTTAACCTTCTCAATGGGCACTTCCTATCATTTACACTAGGCAATTGTGATACGAGGATCCAAGTAGTTGATTTTGGATGTTCCCAAGGCCACTGTCTTCAAATCATCTTTAATCCGCATGTCCAATTTCATTTTCTCTACCTTCTGTGTTGTTAGAGCAATCTTATTCTCCCACCTGCTCATGTGTCGCCCATGATTAATGATAGAAGATGAAATGAATGACACAAATATGAGGGACTTACACTTCAGGAGTTTGATATTTGGAGGCAAGGAGCTGCTGCATGCACAAGCAAGAATTGTCGTGCAAAACATTTGAATTTGAATTGGGCGTTCCATATGCTATGTGTGTGTGTGTGTGTGTGTGTGTGTGTGAGAGAGAGAGAGAGAGAGAGACAGACAGACAGAAGCACACACAAAGAGACAGAGAGAGAGGTCACCTCCAGCTCTGCCACTTTCCCTTCCAACTTTTCCATCTGAGCTCCATGTGACTTGGAGACAGACCTTTGATGAATACACAAGATTGCAACCTATAACAAAGCTCCAATGAGTGCAAAATATTTAACACCATGCTTCCTAGCTTTAAAGACTCAAGAAATACAAATTTTGTTGCCCCATGGTGTGGGGGTTAAAGGACCCTGTGCTTAACCCCAGTTATGTACCATACACAATACCTATAAATATGAATACCCTAAAGATTAGGGTGGTCTTGCACCCACAATTCTGGTGTCCCTCTTTGGCTCTCTCTCTCTCTTAGACTTCCAATGTGCTCCAACAACTGGTATTAGAGCGATCCCATTGAGAGATTGGAGAGAGACCGTTCCCACCAGTGTGCCCCTTCCTGGTGGTGATGCTTGAAGGTTAGGGTAGAAGACACACTATGAAGATGCGGGTATCAATCGTGGACATCAATGTCAAACGTAGAGAGCTTAGGGAGCTCTATAATCTCTTAGTAGATCTTGCTTTCAAACCTTCAGAGGGGCGGTGAAGCAACAGGTTACTCACTGGATGGAATCGCCCCTATAGGAAGAAAACTTCCTCAGTTGTTCTAGCAGGGTCGAGGCCAAAGGGACATCTCTCCACGCTACTGCTTCGGCACAAGCCAAAAGAAGGGAACTAGAGCACATTGATAACACGTGTGTTGCTTCAAATCCACGTGATTGGATCATTACCTTGGCTCACGTGGGTCCACCATGTCGGTACATGCATGGATGAAGTTCTCTTCGACCATGTCATCGTCCTGGTAGAAATCTTATATAACGAAAAGTGGTTCACCATCTTCTTGACAATAATCTAAGATGCAGCTCAATGCACTTAGGAGACTATTTGGCTTGATATCCCCATCACTTGAGCTAAATCTAGACTCGAAAAATGTGACGTTGTTGCATCTGACTGAAGTTGATCCAATAGAACTGTGAATTCGGTGGCCCAACAGAATTGTGAATGCGGTGGCTATTCTCCCATTGACCCAGTGAGTTTGCGGATGGGCGTTAGAAGCAAGATGAGCAGAAAAATTATCGTGACTGCCATATTGGATACAGGGGTTGAGATCATTCTCTACAGAGGAGATAAGAAACAGTTGTGATGGATGTATTTTCATTACAATTGGCATATGTCAAGGCTATTTTTGGGGCTATTTTGCCGTAAAGGACAGTAAGCATACAAGGAAGCTATTGTTAACACCATATTAGAGAATTTGGGAAAATCCTGATAATTTGGGAACTTTTGAGGGGTTGTAATTATGTAACATTCAATGTTTTTCATTGATTTTTCCCATAGATTTGGTAGTCGATCCAAATCTTGCAAATGTGCATGGTTTGCATCAACATAAATAAAATGTCAAATGTTGAGGTTTCGACCAATGCATGGTATTTTTTGAGGGGTTACAATTACAATGCATTGAGTGCACTCCATTGACTTTCTCCCTGGATTTGGCCGTGTATATGAAACTCACAATTGTTTGAGTTTAACGAAGCATTTTTTGCCTCTTCTCGAAAAAAGGTGGTGTTCAAAAACACCATTTTAGTTTAGTTGGAGAAAAAGTAAGAATGCAACACTAGTCCTTGATATTTTGTCGAGTGTGCAGAACTTGCAACCACAAAGCAATGGTCTGCAAAAAAAAAGATAAAGAAAAAAGAATAATGTCATACCTTCCAAATATTTGTCAGTATTCAATTAAATTATTGTTGTGCAAGGAAAAAAAAGTCATGCTTTTCAAGTACCTTCACTCCATTGTGGAGTCAGCATCAGAGTCGGAATCTGTTCTATGAGAAAAATTGGATAAAGCTCGCTTGCGTGCAATGGTTGGTATCTTCACCTTGATGCCAGGGAGGTTGCTGCTCTTTGAGGAAACCTTCTTTGAGAGGTTACATTTTGGAACCCATGACCATACAATAGCATCAACAGATTCCCAACGTGGAGGATCACCTTTATTGCACATCCAAACCTTGTTCCAACAATCTGCATATACCTCCTCAATTTGTGCATTGTGTCTTTTGCATATAGGTGCCCAATATTGTATGAAAACCTTCTTGAAGTTTTTAGATTTATTATCCTTCTGTACATCAGTTTGAGCAATGCCTAGCCAAATCGGGTAAATTTTTTCTGCTGGTCGGACCAAAAGAAAGTGTCCTTTTTGTACATCAACCATTGGATCAAATGATTGTTTTGGCTTTTTCCTTTGAGGTCCACAGTAATGATCATTCAACTCTTCAATTCCTTGAAACTCATCGTTTTCATTATCAACTACTTGCACACAATCAATATGTTGCGTCTTTGGCCAAAATCTCTCGTACATGCCCTCTACACTATTGTTTGGTTTATCAAGCTCATCAATCATGCTCTTCCAGTACTTCACTACTGGCTTGTAAAACTTTGTGAAAGATGCTTCTGGACCTTGCAAGTGTGCCCATTTTTCCCAAAAGCGTACATACTCCTTGATACCAACTATCACATCTAAGTGATCCTTCACATACTTGAACATGGTTACTTAAGGTGGCTCTCCACTTGGTAGCATTGGATGACCATCCGGATGTCTCTTCCACAACTCAATGCCACCTTCACTTGGTTGCCAATCTAATGATCGTGGATGCACTTTATATTGCATGATAGGAACTTCATTTCGCATAAAGAACCGAAATTGGAGAGGCTTTGAGTGTCCCACTAAAGAATCTTTCCCATCGCACAGGCATCCATCAACATAGCTCTTGAAATCATGGACTTCCGTTACCAAAAATGGCGTTGGAGAAGACTCCTCACATTGTCTAAAAGTATCCATGAGATGTGCAAATGTCAATGTTTGGCTAGTTCTTAACCTCTCTGAAAACCTGCTAAACATTGCATCAATATCCTCATGTGTATGCCCAACCATCAAGAATCCCAATTGAATTGACTTGAAAATCCCTCGAGCAACAAGTAATGATAGGTATGCAAACTCGGGGGGGTCACTATGTATAAACCCTCTATATCACGTGCGTGCAAGGCCTATATTTAAAATCCCTTATCTGTAAATTTTTTCATAAATAAAATGCTCATAAAATGTACCCCTTTTCTATAGAAATCTGTAAAAATTTTCCAAAACTATTTTAAATAGTCCCTTATGTATATTTAATTCTGTAAATTTTAGAAATAGAAAATATCCTTCTGTTGAACTCACGTGATAGGGTTACATATGATGAGTAACCCCCCCGAGTATGCAAACAAGTACCTATTCTTGTTTTCAGAACCACAATTATCCAACTGCAATAATAGGTGTTCGGGTAGTTTCTTATAAGGATTTTCTTGATGGGAACTTCCAAGTCCAAGGTCTTTGAATGTTCCACCCACTGCTCCAAGATGAAGTTGTTGCTTGCCATTAGAAACATAGTGAGAATCCAATGCTTCTCTTGAGGTTAGTGCGTTTAGCAGAGCATTGTCAGACCTTGGCATCCCATCATGTACCAAATCTCCAAGTGCATGGTTATCAAATCTTTCAAGATTTCTCAAACACAAAGCCAATGAACCAATTGTGAAGTTAGGATCCGACGGCCACAAGGATAAAGAAAAGTGACAATAACGTCCTTAACCATGTCCATGTGTTATCATGCCAGTCAAAGCCACTGGGAGCTGAAACGATTTGTCTATGTCCTTTGAACGATTGCGTAATCTAGGGATGGCTGTCTTCTTTTGGTCCATCTTATCATGGATAATGCACAAGTATGTCTGAGGATACATTTCAGAAAATCTGCGCCAAGTGTAGTACACATTTCTACAACTTTTTTGCTGTAACATGTGCTTTCTTCTATCTTCCATCAACTTATTACGTTCATTTTGGCATTTTGTCACTGCAAGCTGAGCCTTGATTGCACTACATAAACCACACTTAGAGAATTCACTTGTTTTTGACAAAGTTACATGCTTGAATTCAGAGTTCCATATGCGGTTGAATGTGGAAGTTGACATCTCCTTACAACCCAAACTATGCTTTAATTGCATGTTAACTTCATAGAGAATATCAACCTGCTTGTATACATCCGGTATCACCAACTGTGTTTCCCTTGATCCATCCTGAAGTGTTCTACTTTTGTGTGGCATACGCTCAGAATTGTTATCCACAAAATCTTGGATTATGGCTCTACCCAGTTCTGTGTGGTCCCAACCTCTCCGCACGATTCCTTTATTACCATGTATGCACCTTCGTATACCAATTTCAAATTGCTCCCTGTATCGATAAAATGTTGTTTTTGGAATACCATGCATTTCATACCATGCTCTACAACAAACTTGAATACCATTTAATGAAAAGACATATTTGAACTGCCCATTGTCATCTTTTCGACAAGCAACCCCAAGAGTGTCATATACATAATTGGTGCGAGCCTCCAAACTTTGGCCCCAATACTCTATGCGTAATTTTTTGACGATCGGCAAATTGACAACAATTTTGTTTACAACAATCAATCATAGATACTTTTATGATTGCATCCCTTGTGAGTCTAGATGATGCTAATGGCATGCCATGTTTTTTAGCTTTTCTCTTTATCATGCAGTAACGCCTCTTTTTTGTGGATTTTTCCATTGGGTCCTCATCTTCCATGTGCTTTTTCCCAGAACCACTTGAAGAATTCATAGTGTCATCAATTCTTAATGAAGTTCCATCTAAAAAGGTTATTTGTGCAATGGGCCATTTTATTAAGTGGATGGTATCAATGCTTGATACATCACTGTGATACTTTTCAATTCCCACACCTAGATTATCTTCACCAAGCATCTCAAAATTTATAGGTTCAAATGGGTAGACATACAAAACAACACCCTCTGCAATGCTCTTGGTTTTCTGCTCATCCCATATTAAGACTTTCTTGTCCTTCCATGATTCTCGAATGGAAAACTCATCATATTCACATAGAGGTTCAACGTCAATGGTATCTAATGTTATATCATTCATTGGTACAATAGCTCCATTGACATTGTCCACACAACTCATTGATCGTGCTTTCCAACGAACAACACTACCCAAAGCCTCATAGACTAAGAATGCATCCATTGTAGGAAATGGAAGAAGTGCACTTTCATCCATACAAATATCGATCGCCACCGATACATTGTTTTCTCCCAAGGGCACACCTTGGCACATGTCATCATGTGATGTAGAGAATATTGTCCCAATGGCAACAATCTTTCCACTGACAAGCAAGTTGTTTAACCCCCACTTTCAATGTGGCACCTGCATAGTACATAGCATTTGTTATAGTTCAATATTGATATCTGATGGTGTGACTTAGGATGAAAATGCTTTACAAGATTTCATTGCAAGACCAAATCTTCCTAAAGCTTGGTGCTTTGAATTTTAGGCAGCAAAATTTGGCTACATGGCCAAATCTTCACAGACCATGGTGCTTTGAAAGGGAGATAGCAAGATTTGTCCACACAACCAAATCTCCCGAGATGCTGGTGCTTTCAAGAAGCCATCAAGATTTATGCACACATCCAAATCTACTTAGACCTTGGTGCTTTGAAAGAAGCCCACAAGATTTGGCCACATGGTCAAATTTCCCTAGACCCTGGTGCTTTGAAAGGAGCCAACAAGATTTGGCCACATGGCCAAATCTCCTAAGACACTAGTGCTTTGAAAGAAGCAATAAGATTTGGCCACACGGCCAAATCTGCTCAAACCTTGGTGCTTTCAAAGAAGCTAGCAAGATTTGAATGCACGGCCAAATCCTTCGAGACCTCGGTGACTTCTTTCAAAGCACTGAGAAGATTTGGTTGTGGCGTTCTTTCAAACTTGGGGAGATTTGGTCGTGTGGCCAAATCTTGTAGGCTTCTTTCAAAGCACTAGGGTATGGAGAGTTTTGGCTGTGCAACCTCCTCTTGCATGCTTCTTTCAAATCACCAGGTTCTAGGAGATTTGGCCGTGTGGCCAAATCTTTCAAAGCATTAGGGTTTGGGAAGATTTTGCCGTGCTGCCAAATGTTGCTAGCTTCTTTCAAATCACTAGGAAGATTTGGCCACATGGACAAATCTTCAAACGTTAAATTTAAAAATTGAAGATCCAGATTTTAAAATTTAAAATTTAAATTTTAAAATTCAAAATTCAAAATTTAAAATAAAAAATTCAAATTTCAAGTTTCAAGTTTCAAATTTTGAAATTCAAATGTAGAGATCCTACTTTCAAAAAAATCATACATGCTTTTCATGATTCACGCTATTACACTTTAAAATCATACTATTACTTTAAAAGCAAACTAGAAAATCTAAAACTATAAAAAAACCAAAACTTTAAAAGGCAAAGCTAAACAAACCTTTTAAACCAAGCATAAAAAGTAAACGTATGAGAAGGAATTGAATTCGTCTTCATGGGGGATCAAGTGCTAGGCTCACCTTGTTCTCTCCCTTCCTAGATCTCCAATGTGTGCCTAGGGTGGTTTGAGAGCTTCAGGACAACATCTTAGATGGGGTAGTTCTTGGAAAACACTCCTCCACCCTTGCTTAGCTAATTGCAAGCAAAAAACTTCAAAACTATATTAAAATAAGAGGTCCCGGGAGGCTCCCCATCCCACTTTTGTCCTAGCAATGTGTACTTAACCATGTAGGTTTTAAAATTCCATTACCAATTCAACTCTCCATAGATTCCACACACAATAGTTGGATTAGAAAGAGGTCTTTTTTTTTTTTTTTTTGCTCTTCATGCTTTTGGAGGGATTGCTCCCTCCCCCAAAAGCATGCTTTTTGGGGGGGGTTGCTTCTTTCCCCCCGACAGCCTATTTCGGGATCGCTTCTTTTCTTCTTCCTCCATCGTCCTTCTTTTCCTTCTTCCTCCATCGTCCTCGTCATCCTCCTTCGCTTCTCACCCTCCTCGCCATCGCTGTGCTCTAAGGCCTCCTCCACCGTCCGTTTCGGCACCCTCCTCACCATCGCTGTGCTCTAAGGCAACCTCCTCGCCATCGCTGTGCTCTAAGGCCTCCTCCGCCGTCCGTTTCGGTGCCCTCCTCGCCATCGATGTGCCCTTCTCGCCATTGCTGTGCTCTAAGGCCAAATCCTCCGCCGTCCGTTTCGGTGCCCTCCTCGCCATCGCTGCTGTTTCGGCGCCCATCTTTTCCTCCGCCGTCCTCGTCCTCCTGCTTCGCTTTCGTCCGTCCTCTCACCCGCGCCCATCTTTTCCTCCCCCGTCCTCATCCTCCTCCTTCGCTTCCGTCCTCATCCTCCTCCTCCTTCCGTCCGTCCGTTTCGGTGCCCTCCTTGCCATCTCTTCCTCCGCTGTGCTCTTTCCCTCTGCCGTCCTCGTCCTCAGTTTCGGTTGCGCTCTTTCCCTCTACCGTCCTCGTCCTCAGTTTTGGCTGCCTGCACTACCACAGTTTCCTCTACCTTCCTCGTCCTCAGTTTCGGCTGCCTGCACTACCACAGTCTGAAGCTTCTCCTTTTTCGAGTTAATCTCACGAAACCTCCTCTTCACGAAATCCCCTTTGGACAAAATCCCCTCAGCTCCTACGATTGCTTGAAATCCAAAGAGCAGAAGCTCACAAACAACAATGGCTACTCAATCATCCAAGTAAGAAAACGAAAGAAATCGAAAGTGTACCTAATTCATGCATGTTCTCCACTTTCTCCATTTCGGAACACCACGATTTGAAAGAAAGAGTCTTGTAAAAGTAGGAATCTCGAAGTGTGATTTGAAAGTAGGGTCTTTAGTATATGATTTGACTTTCATATCTTCAAATTTGAAATTTGAATTCTGTATCTAAGATTTTGAATTTTGAATTTTGAATTTTGAATTTTAAATTTTGAATTTTAAATTTTGAATCTAAGATTTTGAAATTTTTAGATTTGAAATTTGAATCTTAGGATTTGAATTTTAAATTTTAAATGGGGAGATTTGGCCATGCGGCCAAATCTTCTGGCTTCTTTCAAAACATACAACATTTGGCCGTACAGCCAAATCTCCCTAGATCATGGTGATTTCAAAGAAGCTATAAAGATTTGGCATCACAACTAAATCTTCCTAAACCTTGCTGCTTTGAAAAGATTTGGCCACACAACCAAATCTTCCTCGACACTCGTGATTAGAAAGAAGATAGCAAGATTTGGCCGCATGGCCAAATCTCCCTCGACCCTCGTGATTAGAAGAAGCTAGCAAGATTTGGCTGCATGGCCAAATCTCCTTAGACCCAGGTGATTTAAAAGAAGCTAGAAAGATTTGGCATCACAATCAAATCTCCCCAAATCCTGTTGCTTTGAAAAGATTTGGCCGCACGGCCAAATCTCCCTAGACCCTTGTGATTAGAAAGAAGCTAGCAAGATTTGGCCGCACAGTCAAATTTTCCTAAACCCTCGTGATTTATAAAAAGCTAGAAAGATTTCGCATCGTAGCCAAATCTCCCCAAACCTAGTGCTTTGAAAAGATTTGGCTGCACGGCCAAATCTCCATAGACCCTTATGATTACAAAGAAGCTAGCATGATTTGACACAAATCTCCCCAAACCCTGGTGCTTTGAAAAGCTTTGGTAGTATGGCCAAATCTCCATAGACCCTCGTGATTAGAAAGAAGCTAGCAAGATTTGGCCACACAGCCAAATCTCCCTAAACCTGGTGCTTTGAAAAGATTTGGCCGCACGGCCAAATCTCCATAGAGCCTTGTGATTAGAAAGAAGCTACCAAGATTTGACTGCACACAAATCTCCCCAAACCCTCGTGCTTTGAAAAGATTTAGCCGCACGGCCAAATCTCCATAGACCCTCGTGATCAGAAAGAAGCTAGCAAGATTTGGCCGCACGGCCAAATCTCCCTAAACCTGGTGCATTGAAAAGATTTGGCTGCACGGCCAAATCTCCATAGACCCTTGTGATTAGAAAGAAGCTACCAAGATTTGACTGCACACAAATCTCCCCAAACCCTCGTGCTTTGAAAAGATTTAGCCGCACGGCCAAATCTCCATAGACCCTCGTGATTAGAAAGAAGTTAGCAAGATTTGGCCGCACGGCCAAATCTCCCTAAACCCAAGTGATTTAAAAGAAGCTAGAAAGATTTGACTGATTTGAAAGAAGCTAGCAAGATTTGGTTGCACAGCCAAATCTCTCCAGACCCTAGTGCTTTGAAAGAAGCCCACAAGATCTGGCCACAAGGCCAAATCTCCCCAAACTTTGGTGCTTTGAAAGAAGCCCATATGATTTGGCCACACATCCAAACCTCCCCTTCCAGTGCTTTAAAAGAAGCCCATAAGATTTGGCCGCACGGCCAAATCTCCCTAGTGCGGCCAAATCTCCCTAGAATCTAGTACTTTCTCAAATCTACTACTATGTCTAGTGTCAATTCTAGATTCTATTTCAGATATGTTTATCGATAATGTGTTTTGTCTAACATTAAAGATTATAAAGATGATAGTTTGTATATTGCTTGGGTCTTTTACAGGAAAGACACAAATGTGAAGAAGGTTGAGAAAGTTGTAAGTGGATTTGCAGAAAAAAGCATACCTTGGTACTTTGACATATATAGTATTGAGGGAGCACAGTTGACACGAGTTCACTTATTTGTTTTGTTACCTAATAAAAGTGCATACACTTGTGTTGGATCGGTACATCAAATCACTCAAGATGTGGTTGGAAAAGAGGGAGATATTGGATTGTTGATCATTATAAATCAAAATAAGAAGTTTCTCTTGGATCCCAGTGATTATGAAGAATCTCGTATGAAGTCTGATGTAGATGACAACATGCACTCAAGAGGCTGGATAAGTGTTGAATCAATTGATGGAAATGAAATTCACACAGTGACAACAATCATTGAATCATATCGGAAAGTTTCAGCAACATTAAAGAAGCGTAAGAGTGGGGAAGATAGTGGGGAAGGAACAAAGAAAGGTAAATCGACTATGGTTCAAGCACCAGGTGGTAGCAGAGAAGGGGCAAAGAAAGGAAAGCTAACTATAGTTGATGTACCACAAGAAGGAACACCTCCAGAGGGTATGCTAGCAGTTGTGGAAAGAAGCAGTGGTAGTGAATTGGAGCCAAGTGGAAAGGTCATAGGAAAAAAAGGGCAAAAGAAACCATCAGGCTTGGTGGAATATGAAAAATACTACCCATTCGGGTTGCATGCGATATTTTCAATTCCAGTTGCAAGATGTCAAAAAGCTCCTCCAAGCTATGTATATAGAGGGTTGAACAAAGAGCATGTGGAGAAGCTTGCTGCAGACTTCGGTTATAACTCTAGGCCTCCTGTTGCTATAGCGGATTTAATGCCTTTCAATCCTGAAACAAAGCAGCCCCTGGAAAGGGTAGATAAAAAGGATTTAACCAAGTGCCACTACTGGATACTATCTGGACAACATTCAATATATGCTGCTAAAATATTCACATCTAATGATGATAACAGCACGGCCCAAAGAAAGAACTACTACCGCACCCGCCAGGCGAGGATTGTAGTGAATTGTCCCGCACGCTTTTGTGTGGAGATATCAAAGATGGCAAACCTGGAGTCTCAAAATATCTTGAGACAATCTCCATACATTGATATACTTAAGCAGGTGAGGGGACAATGGATTCTCTTTAACAGACCCAAGAAAGCACAACAAGGGCTTGCAAAAGGACATCCAGATCGTGAGAATTGGGATGTAAGTACAGATTTTAATTATGAATCATTTTTTACAAGTCGGTTTTCTTAATTATTGCATTCTAATGGATGCATATATTTTGCAGGCTTTCATTGACACTAACAAGGTAACATTGGGCAATAGCTTTGCCACGAAGGATGTACATATGATAATCACAAGCGATGCCATTTATGATGGTTGGATCTCCATCCTTGAGGATTACATTGCAGGCAAATATTCACAAGATGGAAAATGCCGTAGGCAACCCACAGTCTCAATGTTTAGATGCTTGCGTGGATTGAGTGATGATCAAATTGGTCAAATTCAAAATGACATTAAGGAAGGTAGAGTAGTCATAGCTAAAACAAAGACTAATGCCATGATTCTTGATATTGAAGGACGAGCTATGCAAATCAAGAGAGATGCTGCACTACACGAAGAACTTTATATGTTTATATCGGCAGAACGGCCTTCTTTAATGTTAAAAAATTGGGATGAGTGCAGATTACATTTTAAAATTACTCCAGAATTGTATCATCGGATTCGTGGTTGCTCTGACTCATGGTTAAAAGTGAAGCTTCAACAGGGCAAGGAAACTCCACCATTGCCTGATGCTGCAAAGGGGTATCTAAGGTGGATTATGGGACAAAGTGAAGGTGCAAGTCATGGACCGAATTCCACCCGGCCTTGGAGGTTCTACACAGTCGGTTCAAACATGGAGGGAATGGAATTTATACATAATGTGTACCAAGAGCCAATGGCAATAGGGGTTGCCTTTTTGGATGTAATGTATGGACCTAGAAATTGGAATGAGGATCGCTTTGAGTGTTTGTTGAAAAGCTTGATGACAATTGCTTCTCCCCCAGTGCAATTCCTTCTTGTGGTGTTCTTGGCCATGGATCATGTATCATGTTTGAAGAATGCATTAAATAAGACATGCGGGCAATATAAAATACACTTCGGTTGCCTTAATTTTGAAACTACAGATATATGTGTCACTGGATCTATGGATGGCTTAATTGCCTGTGTACTGGTAAGCAAGGAAAAGCATTTCAACGATATTGAGCGCTATACCAATGCACAATGTAAGCCATCAATATATGTTGCAGATGAAAAATATGAAAAATCAAGTGGTGCAGAAGAATCAGGTGATGAGGATGATGATGACGAGGAGGATGATGATGAATTTGACATTGAATTATCCTTGAAAAGAAAACGTTCAAGTATCATGAAAGACATGATCATGGGTTTCTGTCGAGAAGATGAGTATGTATTGGACTTGTTCTCTGAGGGGCTTGCTGCAATAGAGTCTCTTTCTTGTAAGAGGCGTGTTGTTTCAGTTGTTGAGACTTATGAGGAGTTGGCAAAGGTTGAAAGTATATGTTGCACGTATGCTTACAGTAATCATGAAATTCGACAATGGGCTGGCTTGCAAGAACCAATATTGGCAATAGAGGGGGTACCAAAAGAAGATGATACAATTGAAGGTGGAGGTGATAAAGAAATTGATACCATACCAGGACAAAAAGAGCTTCAACCCTTCAATGAAGAGCAGCGTGAGCATTTACAAAAACATGCTTCAAAGTTTTAGGAAACAGAAGAGGAAGAAACAGGTCCTTGAAATTGTCCTTTTATATGGTGTTCGTGTTTTCCATATGTTATCTTGCTATATTATCCATATGATGTATTAATTTTGTTCCAAAGATCTTTTAATATTACTTGGAAATTCATTCTATCTCATTGCCATAATTCAAACATTCATATGTATTCTTGAATATGTTTAATTTTCTATATTTCATGAAAAGATGTGTTTGCATGTTGTAATACCTTTGGAGTGTGATACACATCCAAATTTATTTATGAGTTCATAAATGTTAAAGAGTGTGTTGAGTCTTGATCATGATGAATGAATTAGTGTAAATTGTTGTTTCTATCCTTATTCACTTCATATGAATGCTCAAATATGTTTTGGCCGCTTGGCCAAATCTTTTCTTAGTGGGAACACTCGGGCAATGCTAGATAATGTTGGACTCCACTCTATCTATTATGCAAAGGTTTTTGGCATTGTAAGGATATGTAGTTTTGGGGATTAAAATAACTTGAAAGGGTATAGATTCAACAACTTTAGGGGGTATACTAAGCATATGAACATGAATGATTTCTTTTTTTTAGTATTCCAATTTTGTTTTGAAAAAGAAAAACATGAATGCTTTCACACAAACAAATTGCATTGAGAGCACACAACCTAAAGTTTGACAATTTGGTTTTCCATCTCAATATTCAGTTTGTTTCTACTTATGAATTTCATTTCCTTGTTTATGAACAGATATTGGCCCTCTCAATTTCACATCGCTAGAAGCATTGCCTGTACATGTGACACCTGATCCAATGATTCATTATGTGCCTAATTTGAACATTAGCATGCAAGTTCCAAGCTCAACATGGTTGATTGAAAATGTTGAGGATGCAATGTCTACAGTTAATGTTCCATTGACAAATGTGAATGCAAGCTTAGAAGGTAAAGGAGAAGATGCAATGTCATTGTATGAAGCCAAGGTGCAGGAAGAAATCTTAAAAGGTAAAGGAGAAGACATAATGTCACCCTCAGAAATAATGTCAAAAGAGGTGATAACAAAAATAAGACTAGCGGTGATAATAGATTTGAAAGGGTTATTGCTCGAGCGTTGTTTTTCAAAGTCAAATAAACATATGAGCTTGCACAATGGGAAGCATTGGCTTGTTCTCCGTCCTGGGTGTTTAGAGTTTCTACAATGGTTGCTCGATCACTATCATGTTGGCATTTGGTCCACTGCAGGAGAAAAGGGCATGGTGCAACACATGCTAGACACTTTGGAGCATCATGTTAACAGAAAGTTACATTTCTTCATGCTTTGGGGTGCGATGGCATGCCACAAGCATACAAAGAGTAGAATCATTCGACCAGACAGGATGAATGTGGAAGCGGAGTTTAAACCATTAATGAGAGTGTGGTGTTGTTTTAAAGAGGAATGCAAACCAGCAAGAACAGTGTTCATTGATGTTTCGCCTTACACGGGTTGTGTTAATCCAGCAGAAAATTGCATTTTCCCTACAAAATTTGATATAGATTGTGGTGATTCTATTTTGCTTCATGAGTTATTACCGTACCTACAGATGCTAGATGATGCAGTAGATGTGCGCAGTGCCATCTCTTCTAACAGATTTGGTCAAGCTCCGATTATCGAAGGGCATGATATGTTCTATTATTTTCAACCAGTGATCCTTGAATTCAAAGAAAAAAACAAAGAAGTTCTCGAAAGGATGAATGTCGAATCTCATATGTCTACTCGTAGTTCAAAAAAAGACATAGAGAAAGGTATTACTTCACCTATAACCAAAACTAGAGTGAGAGGGACTTGTCCTACTACAAGAAGTATGGTGCATGCTCAACATGTTACATTGAATGAAGAGGAAGAATGCATGCTAGGAAAAATTGCCAAAATGGGGCCGTTGAAAGATAGTGAGGCAAAACGCTTTGCTATGGTTCTTGGATGCAAGGAAAGGGGAATCACTGCTGATGCTGCAAGGGCATTCTTAGCCAACTTGATTCAATTTTATTGCATAGACAACCCTTAGGGAATGTGAGTGATCTTGTTAATTAGAGTTGTAGACACAAATGCTCAACTAAAACATTTGTACCTACATTCTAATTTATATTTGGACACTATTTGGTTAGATTTGATTAGCAAAACATTATGTTTCAATTTGTTTTATGAAAGAATTAATAGACATTGAGTCAGTACCTTGTCCAAAAAATGCTATGTGCTTTGTGATGTGAGTTTGTATTCCTCCACTAAAAGAATGATTCTTTGATTTTAAACATATGATAGGTGTTGCAGATTGTCTTGAAAAGTTGAAGAGCTATCTTATTACAAATTTTGATCCTGCATCCAATGGCTTATGGAAACATAAATTGCCCATACCCATTGAGCGCGTGTTCGAAATGGATGGCATCCATTATGAAGTAAAGAAATCAACAATACCTGGGGCAGGATATGGTCTTTTTGTACATACGAGCATCAAGAAAAAATAAGATTTGATGCTATATAATGGTCCAAAGTATGATTATGATACTTGGAGATCTCTCCTCAAGTTTTTCCCAAGGATGAAGACTTATGGAATGTTTGAAGATCCATTCATTGAGCCATTGACAGATGTGAAATGTATTGTGGGAGATGTATTGTATGGAAACATTGCTGGATATATAAATAGCTCAATGTATTATAAAGAAAGAACAAATGTTATATTTGTATACATCCATAAACTACCACCTTGGGCTCAAAAGTCACAAGGAAATTTGAGTGCCCATGGCTACATTACTGTGCAAACCATAAAGGATATCTCCTTTGGAGATGAGCTACTTTGTGAGTATGAATACTAGTATGGAATTGTTAATGATTATGTTAAACGATGTGGTGCAAAATTGGCTAATGTGTCAATGGTTTTGATTATAGCTCTATTGTGATGGAGAGTTTCATGAGCTCTATTGTGATGGAACGGTGTTTTTGAACACCACATTTATATGATGGATGTCAAAGCTCTACCATAATCCTATTGCATATGTCAATACTGCAATTTATCAACATAGAAACATATGCATTTGACATTAATTTGATACATCTTATATACCAAATAAAAATTAACAGTTGTTGCAAGTTTAATTTTGTTTTTGAAGACCACAGTTATATGATGGATGTTAAAGATCTATAACAATCCTATTGCATATATCAATACTGCAATTTAATTTACTCCAATGAATCTTCCTAACGCAACATCTATAAATTGGCTTTTGTTTGTGGTTTTGATGCATACAAACAACAAAAATCTTTCTTTCACTAGCAAATCAACAAATTTTTTGGCCATGGAGCCATGTTCACATCTATTAAGGCCTTTTGCCATAGCAACATATGGAAGATTTTTGCTTGGGTTTAATTGGGAAAGTATTGTGCATGGTCCTCAATGGAGCTAATGTTTCAATAAAAAACATCAAATTTTACTTTTGAAGTGACTATATTTTATTTCGTGGGAATTGGGATTTTCCCAAATTCTCTAATATAGTGTTTGTTGCTATTTTTATGACAAAACAGTCATTTTTAGGACTGAATATCTCTTTCTTGATGCGAAATTGCACTTTGTGCTGAACTGGATCCATCTTATGGTGAGATTGGACCTCTGGATGCAGGTTCATGTGATGTTAGTAGGCTTGGACAGCAAGCTGAAATTCAGACACAGCATGTACATCCATCCGGTGATGATGAGGCTATGCTGCAGGATGTTAGGCTTCAGCGGGAGTATGCCATGGATACTGTTCAGACAGGGATAGCTTCTGCAATGGGAGTAGTAAACCGACATATGGCTGACCATGATAGGAAGCTGTGACCATGATAGGAACCTGTGAGAGAGAATGCAAGTCACAAAGGCTGCTGATTCTGTAAATAGTCATACAATCCAACTCCAAGATAGCATATGACACAACCGTATAGGTCTTAATCTCATAGCTCTCAATCTTATATTTCCAAATCAAACAGTGTAGCACTTATTATCTTGTCTAAAACAGAGTCTTCTTGAGAATGTTTCTTCCAACGATAGAATTCTTCACTTAAGGAAAAAATTGGTTGCCCAACGGAACCCCTCCTTCCAAGTAGGGGCTCATGAAAAAACTAGGTGGCGAAGTGTCTGGTTGCCCACACTTGCCAAAGAGCTTGTATGGCCTTCTGTGCGCAAGTGTTCTAATACAAATGCACAAATAATACTCTTGGGAACAATGGAATTGACAGCCAACTAAAGCTATAGCAGTGTTGAACAACATACCGTGCAACTGTGTAGTAGTCTTGTCCTCTCCAGCCTACATTTCTACATTCCTATATTTCATTGTATGAACATCAATGCTTGGTCAAGAACATACTAACCATCTAGAGCAGTGAGTCAAGGTGTAACATATTTAGTTAAAGAGAACCATTACATTTGATTTATAAAATAGCCATACATATAGAGTTTTCAACAAACTATTTATAAAGTTTATAGGCCGAAGCATTATGCAAAAGTAAAACGAGAATGAAATATAACAAGAACACAAAGCAACCAACCTCGCAGAGTAGCAAATATGTTAATGATGGATGCCATCACAGTACTCCTTGTGCATGATGCCCTGAGATACAAGCATCACAACCTGAATGATGCCAGTGGCACACAAGTGACTGAATGAAAGAAAAATCAATTCATGCGTTTGCAACCTCATAGTGGTTTTTAGCAGTACTTTAGCTAGAGTAAAAGGTTGAGATGTGTAAACCTTTCTAATTTGTAGTTGTTGCAGTTCATCATCGGTTTGATCGGGGTCTGGTTCGAGGGCATCATTGGAGATTGAGCAGTTGCACAGGAGATCTTCACTTGGTCTCAATTTGTCTCCCACCTATGTTGAAGAACTTCATCACAATCACCTTTGTAGATCGAGAAATTGTCCTGCAAGATTTCCACACGCTCATCCTCTATCTACCCACTCCAATTTCCTCTCAAAGCCTTCCCCTGGTTTGGCCAGCCAATGCCATAGAAATCATTCATCTCGGCTCTCCTCCCTCCTCTCGTTCGTCGACCGTCACCAAGGTTGCCTCAACTTGTACCATTAGCAGAGATAGTAGCGAGAAATATTTCCCAATGAGGGGCTATTAAAGGCCACACATGCAGGCAAGTAGAAAGAGAAAGTGTATACTCAACTTTTTACTAATCAAGCTATCATATGAGACCCAGCCACATTGTGCAAAAGATGTTGCATGAGCTCATGTCAACACTGTAGTCAAACAAAGTAACCAATATAGCAATCTACTATTTGTGCATTCATAAGAACAAACTCACATTTCCAAGGAGTTGCAAACGTTGCCGCTATTTGATCCAGCTCCTGTAAGCTTTTCCTGAGCCAACACTACGGTAGTAAAGGATCAAGAAAGATCCATGTGAAGAAGCAAGGCATGCGTGGGCATTCATTATAGGGAGGGCAGCATGAGTGGCACAGGGCACCAATCTCGATAGCAACTCTAAGGGAATAGGGCAAGAGATGATGTAGGTGATAGGAAGAATAGTCAGTAGGGCAAAAATTGATTTTTCCCTCCCAAAGGCCATAAACCCACAATAGGAATAATTAAAATATGTCAAGAGATCAATTTAATCAATCACAAGAGATTTCAAAATCTAATGCCTAGAGCTAAGGAATAGTGCATGAGTGACACGCATAAGGAAGCCTATGGCGCCTCGAGGTGTCGATGCTTGAAGAGATGTCGCATTGAGCGGGAAGATACCATGAGTGCTGAAGGTGAGCATGCTACACCTAGCTAAATCGAGGAGGAGGAGGACTGACACACCAAGACCTCGCCAATGATGAGTCGAGATGTCCCTCCTATGTGGAACCCTAGCCTCAAAGATTAAGAGTGGTTTCTCTCTGAGGATAGACAAATTAAAGATTTATAAATATTTATTCTCTGGGTCCATCATAGCTACAATTTATTTTTCTAATCAAGGATCAAGCTTTTTGTCTATACCTACAATTTATGCTAGGTCAACATCAAGTGAAGTAGCATTCAAAGCAAGCAACATTTTCATCAATTGAAGATCATCCTAGTGAATCTTTCTATCAATATTTTTCATCAAGTACCACTCTAGCAATGTTATCAGCACTCAATGTTCCAAAGCACAAGTTAAATACCTTCTTTTAACCAAGCATATTAAGTATAGGTCAAGAGTTATTGGATCAACAGGGGGATATGTCACACACACAAACACATATGGGGATGTGTGTGTGTGTGTGTGTGAGAGAGAGAGAGAGAGAGATCCAACTCCAAAAGCCATGCTACGTAAATTAGAATACAAGAGTAACTTTAGCTCTCAACGTGTTTTTATAGAACAAGACATTTATAAAAAAGAAATAGTCTGACATGCAAAAGTTAAAAGTAAGAAATAAACGGTCTCATATAGAAGTAAGAGAGGATCACTCGAGCAAGTAACCCAGATGCAGAGACACTAAGATCTTGCTGCAATCGCAAAGTAACTAGAAATAGAAATGCGACTAAGACCAAGAATAGGCACGAAGAAGAAGATGTAGATTTGTGCAAAGCTGCAATAGCTTGTTGGACCTTCCTTGGTCTTCCTCGACCAAGGTTCATTAGTTTTCTTGGTTTCCCACACTGATTTTTTATTACAGACACACATTCATTCGAAATTGAATCAATGGGATGCTGCATACAGTCATTTTCCAATGCACTTATGGGCAATGCATTTACCTAGCCTGAACTAGTATTTCTAGAGTGGAACTTTCCTCCAAATAAGCTCCAACAGTCGTCATACATTGGACAACGCAAGGTGTATTTCATTTTACCTATTTTTGTGAAATTTTCCTAGCATTGCAGCCATCGTAAGATCCTCATCTTGTGCTATTGATTGGAGTAGCTCGTGGAGACCTTCCACTGCAATGACTTCAGCTGGAACAAGAGCAAGACTCGCGTTTGCTGCTGCGCCATGCTTTCCATCAAACTATTGTCCACAAATTGTTCTAAATCTTCTTAGCGGGGCCTTGTATAGCTTTGCATCTCCATCAAATAGAACTGAAAATGTCAATCTATTGGGATGAAATGCTTTGATAATCCCTTTGTACTGAAAATTAGTGCTCTAGCTTCCGTGCTGCTATGCTACCCATTCTTGCCCATTCTATCTATGTAGTGTCCTTCCATGTCCTTGTTGAAGACAGAAGCATGAAGACATATATCCCTACTATATGACTTGATGAGGGGCAGACATAGTGCTAGTGATGGGCCTACCATAGGCCTAACTTAGCCAAATATATGTTGGATATAAGGCCATGCATTGGTCCAGTTAAGGTATTGATTCAGTACTGAATTCAATTTGTATGAGATTTGTACTATGTTGGATATATTGGCTAGTACATTGCATTTACATTTTATGCAGTATAAAACGGCTTCGTGTTCAAATAGATAAAACCTCCACATTATTATCATTCTAGCAAACATTAAATGTTAACACTAGATTGTACTTGATTGTACAAGTCTTCTTTTGGGGCTTAACTCTATATATCTAGCCAAAATTTTAAATTTTATATTTAATATGCTGGTGAAATTTTCCAAATATATTTATTTATTATATAAAACTTTGGCGAATTTTCATGGACTTTATTTATAATTTTATAATCGTAAAGGGTAAAACCTAGCTCTTTTTTTAATTTTAGTTTCAAATTGTGGCGAATATACTGAGCTTTTATTTTTATAAAAGCATATAAACTTTCATAAGCCATATAAAACTTTTTCTTATTCAAGAAACTAACGCAAAAAAATCATCCTTGATGTCCTTGCAAAGTGTAAGGTGCATTGGATGTCGAATGTGACACCGGGGAATTAGAATTCCCATATTTGCATGTGGATGCTATGTATGTGAAGGAAAAATGCACAATGGACATCCGCATTCGTATGTCCCACCATCGGATCAGCTCCAAACTTTGCAAGGGTCTTTTTTTTTAATTTTTCATGGCTAGAAGCACACCAATGCATGTATTTCAATGCTCATGCATGATGCATGGTGAACAACTAGGAAATATCCATTCCAAGCCATGCAATTGACATTAGATGGGCATGATACTTTGCATAGGCATTGAAATTGCCTTGTTTAAGGCTTGTGCAAAGTTTCACTCCCTAAAAATACCGTTTTTATGGTTAGAAGCACACCAATGCATATTTTTCAATGCTCATGCATGATGCATAGTGAAAAACTAGGCAATATCCATTCCAAGCCATGAAAATGACATGAGATGGTCATGATACTTTGCACAAGCCATGAAATCACCTATTTTATGGCTTTTACAAAGTTTCATGTCCATAAAATGCCATTTTATCAATGCATGTTTTTCAACACTCATGCATGATGCATGGTGAAAAACTAGAAAATATCCATTCCAAGCCGGGCTACAAGCACACTGATGTATGTTTTTGAATAATGATGCATGATGCATGGTGAAAAACTAGGAAATATCCATTCTATGCCATGAAAATGACACCAAATGGCCATGATACTTTGCACAAGCCTTGAACTCACCCATTTTACTGCTTGCACAAAGTATGATGCTTATCAAATGTCATTTTCATGGCTAGAAGTTGACAGATGTATGTTTTTCAATGACCATGCATGATGCATGGTGCGAAACTAGGAAATATCCAAAGAAAATGACATCGAATGGCCATGATTCTTTGCATAGAACTTGAAATCACCTGGTTTGAGGCTTTTGAAAAATATCATGCACATCTAATACCATATGCATGGCTAAAAGTACAATGATGTATGTTTTAAAGGGTGCAAAGTGTGGTAAAAAAGGAGATATGATAAAAAAAGTCAACATGCACCCTAAAACAGGGCCTCCCAAGCTACAAGATTTTATAATCCAATACAAGTCATAATTTATTAAACCTAGTAAGAAACTAGAAGTGAGAGAAGTACTATTAGTTTTAGGAAATGCAAAAACAAAGGAAAACTTTATATTTGTCAGTATAGGTGCTGGTATATACCGATGCCTATACCGACTCAAATAAACTTTCAAAAAGCAAACCCAAATGCCTCTTTCTTTTGCCACACCTCTCTTATTTGAGATCTTGCTAACTTTTTGCCTCTTCCTCATGACCTTTCCACCATCTCCCTACCCTCCCCTGCCATTCCTACACCACCCACACCATTGTTGGCCCACTCCCCTCCACTCCAAGCTTGAAGAAGAAGATTTCTCTTTTGGGAACTCTCTGGGAACTAAAGAAGTGGATGATATTTTGAGTGGTTTGTCTTCAAATTTCTTCTTCTAGGTAAGCTTACCAACCCTTTCATCTACATAAGAATAATCTTTGGAATCTGCATTGTGTGTTTATATGTTTCTTATGTCTTTGTGGTTGCTAAAAGGCAAATATGAGATTTTTCTACGGCCCAGGGGAGATGCTGCCAAAATTTTCCAATTACTTGCTTGCTTAATATGATTGCATCTTGTTGCTTGCTTGCTTGACTTCGTTTCTTTCTTGGTATCTTGCTATCTTGTTTTTGTTCTTTCATTTCTGTTGTTTGTTTTGATTACTTTGTTGCTTGACATTGTTGCTTTTTACTCATTGCTTGATTTTGTAGCATAATTTTTAGCACTCATGCACAATGCATGGTAAGAAATTTGAAAACACACATGCCCAACCATGAAATTGATGCCTCATCTCCATCAAACTTTGAAAGCACAGGGTTTTTATCTTGTTGAAGCTATGTAAAGTATCATGGTTGTCAGACACCCATAGATATGCTAGAAGCACTCATGCATGATGCATATTTAAGAATTGTGAAAATACGCCTGCCCAACCATGCAAATGATATCCTATCAACTAGAAAATTTGCAAGGATAAGTGTATTATTGGTATTAATACTTGTATAAAGTATCATATCCATCAAACCCACACACATATGCTAGAAGCACACTGATGCATATTTTTAACACTCATCCACGTTGCATGGTAAGAATTGTGGAAATACACATTCCCGGCCATGAAAAAGATACCTGATCCACATAAAACTTTTGCAAGAACAATTCTATTACTTTCATTAAGGCCTATACAAAGTATCATACCCATCGGAAGTGTTGATGATGCAATCATTAAGGATGCTTGTATATTTAAAGAAAATTATGAGATTCAAATATTGGGTCAAACCATAGGCTTGAATGTTTCTTGGAAAACTCTTCATGTAATGTCTTTATAATTTTATATTCTATTTTGCTATGTAAAAATTGTATTATTTATTTCTCAATCAACTATTGAATAATATTTGTTTTCAAGTAATATGCGTGTGTTATAAAAGGTAAAAGTTATTCCTTAGAATTTTAGATGACTTCTTCACACTGTGTACTATCAGTATTGATGCACTTAAGACTTTTGATTAATCTTTCACATTTAGACAATACAGAAATAGTGACAATAATATCAATGTTGTGAATGGTAGTACAGAATCTTTAGCAACAATAAGATACTTTGCAGCAACTGAATGATCAATCATTGTGTAATTTTACTCCACATATGCGTTTTGTGCTGCCATTTCTTGGTAAGAATGGCAGTTAAAAAATGGTTGCCATTTCTTCGTAAGAAATGGCAGTCAAGATATAGTTGCCATTTTGTGCTGCCATTTCTTCTTAGATGGCAGTCAAGAAGTGCTTGCCATTTCTTTGAACAAAGTGGCAGTCAAGAAATGGCTGCCATTTTCTACCAAGAAATGGCAATCAAGAATTTGCTGCCATTTCTTATGAAGAAATGGCAGTCCCAAATTTGTTGCCATTTCCTCATAAGAAATGGCAATCAAAAATTTGCTTCCATTTCCTCATAAGAAAGGGTAGCCAAGAATTGGCTGCCATTTGGTGCTACCAATTATTGCTAAGAAATGGCAGACAATAAAAGGTTGCCATTTTTTGTTGCCAGTTCTTCCAAACAAATGGCAGTTCAAGAACTAGATGCCATTTCTAACTACCATTTTTGCAAAAAATATGGCAATTTGAGAAGTTGTTGCCATTTTGTACATAAGAAATAGAAAAATTGGAAATTGTGTGCCATTTGCTATGCCATTTCTACCTAGTTTTGTAGTAGTGTTTCACACAACATGCCATCATAGTAAAGCCTATTCGGCTATTTCACCACATTGTGCACATCATTTCAACCTTGTAAAGCCTCTTGGCTATTCCCAGCATCATTTGCCACAAGCCTTGTAATTCAGATCGGATTATATATATTGTAGTTCTATCTTCACCACTGACAATTCAGATTTCACTTGCTATAGTCAGTGTTTTGCAGTTGCTTCAGACAGTGATTTTCACGACACTTTGAGTACATATCTTGCACCATGTCTATGACCAGCAATCTCAATCTCGAGGCATCTACTAAGCTAGACAACTCCAATTATGACACATGGAAATACCGAATGGAGACCATCCTTGTACTTCAGGACAAATGGGAGTATGTCGATGGATCTACATCTAGACCATTGGACGATCTAGCCAGTAGTAGCTCTACTCCACCTGTTGTCACAACACCAGCAACGGGATCCACAGTGGGATCTCCTACACAAACAATTTTTGCACCTATAGTAGATCCTACCATTGCCCAAACACAAGCAGAATGGGATAATAAAGATAAGTATGCATAGATCATCTGATCAAGGAGAATGTGCAAGGTGTCATGCTAGGACAACTCAACACCATCAAGACATCGAAAGAAGCATGGGATATGTTCACACTCGAGGGGGTCACTTGTCATATGTAACCCTATCACATGAGTTCAACAGATGGGTTTTTATTCATTCAATTACTTACAGATTTATATATACATAAGGAAGTAATTTAATACCCAAAGGTTAATATACAGAAGGGCATTTTATATTAAAAATTATCTAGAAGCTTGCAACATGTGACATGGATATTTGCACAGAGTGGCTTATGTCATGGGACATTTTGAAATGCTAGTACTGGCATTTTCCTTTTGAAATGAGTAAGCACTCCTCTTGCATTTTCTTGAATTCTAGAGAATTCTAAAAATCTTTTCTCTCTTTATTTCTCTTTTTGGCCTTTGCATTAGGATGAGATTAGGATACTATGCTTTCTTGAATTCTAGAGAATTCTAAAAACCTTTTCTCTCTTTATTGCTCTTTTTGGCCTTTGCATTAGGATGAGATTATGATGCTATAATTTTCTCTCTTTATTGATCTTTCGTTAGGATGAGATTAGAATGCTTGAATTTATTTTTTGGAGTTTTTAAATCTTGTCACTCTCTTTTTTTTTCTTTCTATCCACAGAGGGATTGCATTGAATCAATGGTGGAGGATTATTTTTGAAGTTGATGCCTCTTATACTTGATTTTCTTAAGTTCTACTCAGTCTATTTAGCACTGCCTTCGTAAAGATCCTTCTGGCGCTCCAACAATTGATCTATTATTTAAAAAAGGATAGATAGTGGAGAGCCACTCCTATAATTAAATCCATTGGATAAAACCTGTGAGAGTAAAGACGTAAGGTATTGATTTTTAGATAGCCCTATTCGGAAAATATAGTATCCATATAGCAACAAGGGATCAAAAGCAAAATGAGAATTTGTCATTGAGTGAGAATCCCATTATGCTTGAGGGTTTTTCATGCACTTGTGCCTAGAGTTGTAGATTAGCAAGTACCATGAGCATCACTACCAGTGACAGTTTGAACTAGAATATGGTAAACATGATGAATTCAAAGTAAATGAAAGAATAAAACTATTTCTAGGTTAGGAGAACGTAAGCCCTTGTGTCTGCTAGATTGAGAGCTAAAGAAGGCTCTTATGTATGGTATCTTCAAAGATTAAAGAAAACCCTTTTTAGCTTCTTTAGACCATATCTTTTCTCAAGGTATTATATATGCTATACAATGCCTAGAAATGTCATCTTGTTGTTTGCAGCATATGCTACACAATGCCTAAAAATGCCTAGAAATGGCATCTTGTTGTTTGCGGCATTTAGTGGTGGATTAGTTATTAGAAGGACAATGCTAAAATCTCCCCAAGTTGTCATGGATGTGGTTGTACATAGGTGTTAGCATGGCATTGGAGCATAGGTCCTAAATGCAGTTATATTATAGTCATACATCCGATTAACACAATGTACAGTAATAATGAAACCTAGCATAATTTAACAAGAAGTAGCTAACCTAATGTACACAGGGTTGAGGGGGGCACAAGGAAACCCATTGAGCCACCTCCCTTTCACCATAGCTAGGAGTCTTGGTGGATAGCGGGGCAACCACATGGCTAGGCGAGTTGAAGCAATGGATGAGCAGAGGTCAGTGTAGGGCAAAGAGAAAATGTTCGCTAAGAGGGCTACTATTTCCATGAGGCAAGGGGAGGCACAAGGTGTTGCTAGGAGGACTAGGAGAGAGTGGGGCAAAGGAGGCCAAGTGGCATCCACCATGGTTATATGCCTATGAAAGGGAAAAATAATTAGACTCACAAATATTTAGTGTGCGTGAAAACTATGGATTCCACCCATTACAAGCTATGGATCTTATGGGGTGGAATCTATATTTGCTAAATGCCTACATCTCCATCCTCTTCCCTCTATTGTCTCTACACCAATGACAATGCGACTCTTGTGTTCAGAATCTATTTGGCATCATCGGTCATGAAGTTTCATTTCTTTGGCTAGGCCCTAGCATCCATTGCTCTACAAGAGACCTTTGTCTCACCTTGCCCTTACTCCTCCCTTTCCTCCTCTTTTATAGTGTGCCTCGTCCCCGCTGGCATAGAGCAATGAGAGGGAACTTGATCTGCTCTTGGCTAGAGAGGTAGCCACTATTGTAAGGCTCATTGTTGCCTCAGTTGGAGCCTTGGTGCCTCCCTGATGGGCATCACAACTCTGTCTACTAACTCAAATCATTAGTCATGCCTTCTAATAGAACACCATTGTAACACATAAAATTAAGCATACTAACCAAAACGTTCTAATTGACATGCCAAAATCCCTTATAAAATTCAACCATGAGGCCATCTTGTTTTAGAACGTTCTCACAAGTCCTCTCCCATTCACTATCAACCATAGGGGAAGAATTGTCGAGGATGCAATTGCAAAATCAATCCAACCATGATGTCTAGGTTGTGCAATATTGTGAGAATATTCTTGAAATATGGAATCAAATGATATATGAATAACACGGTTACAAGCTCTCTACAAGCTATGAAGGTGATAGCTCATGCAATCTTATCTAAATCTTGCTAAATCTTGCTGCCAAAATTTAATGGCCCTTCAATGGGCCGCCGCTTTTGAAATCCCCTCCTAATCCTCTTCCATCTTCCTCACCATCCCCTTTTTCCCCATCCTCCATGATCCCCTCTTGCTAAATCAACACCCTCTCCACTTCTTCCTCTTCGAACGCTGATGTCTCCTGCAGTGCTCTTCATGCCCTGTACTTGCCCAACCCTCCACGCTCCTCCCTCCAGAGAGTATGCTTCATCGTCTCGTGTAGGCTCGCTCCTCAAAAAAGCTGTACACCTCCATCTGCAACTATCTCCATCGCCTCGTTCTCCAAGATTTTGTTCTGCACCTTAATTTAATGGATGAAAGCTAGGTATTTCCAATACCGAGGTCGCTCAATATCCATCTTGTCTGTTCATTTGAAGTTTGACTGCTCCCCAATCTAATTATCAGCATTGTTTGGCTTTGCATTATTCTCAATCCTCCATTTCAGCAGTTGCAGGCCTACACGTTCATTAACACAGAGACTACTTCACAGCAACAGGAAGTCAACATGCCCTGTTAGCTACAGTGCTGCTCGACCTATGGGTTCTCTTATTGGTTTCAACCGCTAGCTGCAACGCTGTTCGATCACCTGTGGGTTCTCCAATCGACCTGTGCAAGATATCAGGTTCCAACCTAGCTAGCCAGCTAGCCCTTGCGCTTAGTGCATAAACTGTTCACTTCAGCATTCTCTTTTACTTCGGTACTATTGTGGTTCCTCATGGCTAATTGCAGGCCTTTGAATTGAATTTATTCCGTCATTTGCACCCTTTTTATTCCAGCCGCCCTTAATTGCTATTCTGCCCTTGAATTCCGTCATCTGTGCCGTTGAATTCCATCATTTGAGCCCTCTTTGCAATATATATTATATTCCCAGAGGGATAGTAATGTCATTTGCAAATGGCCGAGGTAAGCTTGCAACAAAGAACAATGCTGCTGCATTGGGCTCTTGGACGGCAACTGTACCAAGGCATTGGAACCCACCATAGAAGTCCCATTGAAATTGACTCCCGAGCCCACCCATCCTGTCGTTGATAGTGCGGTTTCAGTGTAGGCAATGGACACAATACTCTTTGTTAGTGACATATGTCCAAGGTAGAGTAGAGGGTTGCAAGTCCACACAGCTTGCAAACCCCGCTGAGATGTTGTTACTGATGCACAACATGGAGCTCCTCTGTCTCTTAAGTATGGACCTGATCTTCTTAAGTATGAGCCTGATCTTCTCATCAAATGTGCTCCCTCTCTGCCTCCTTAATACTCTCTCCCTCTTTGATAGTACTGATCCATCTCTATGATACTCTATCTTGAGAGCTTTTCTTTTTTTAGAAAACTTTTGCGAGAGCCAAACCTTTGAATCAAACCTTTGAATTAATTAATATCTATTAATGTTTAATGCTTTTACATTTATTAAGGTATCATATTTTAAGGTTTCACAACCTTTATTCAATCTTATGGTGACTATCGTGAGATTGAAACTACACTATGTTGTGTTTCACAACCTTTGTTCAATCTTATGGAGTTTATGGTTTTCAATCTTATGAGTGACTATCGTGAGATTGAAACTGCACTATGTTGTGTTTTTAGGGGATGAGTTTGGGAATCTTCCTAGATTACATTACCCTTGAAGTTTGGGAACGACTCAACTGGAGTTTTCAACTGGAGTTTATAGCTTGCCTTCTACTAAGAGGATTTCTATTAATTGTCCACTCTCTGTTCCCTTTGTGCCTAGTTAGCAATTCAAAATCAAAACTATAATTGAAATAAAGGTATGATAGCTTTTCTTTCTCTGCTCAATAATCCATCTGTTGGCAAATTTTTGATAAGTTGATAAGCTTTTTTTGGGGGGGGGTTTCTTCTTCACGTATGTTCGATGTAGTGTCGTCTTTTCATATAGTATGTCAATGTCATAACTTTTTTATTCTTGATATTACATGACTATTAGATATCGACATAGTGTCATATTTAGCCTTTCAACATAATACGTCGATCATCTGATTTGTAATGTAATATTTGAGTCAATTACTTGGGCCATGCATTTGCATGGTGCTTATCTTTCCGCATTGGATCGTATTACTCGATTATATGTGCGGTTAAGTAAGTCTGTCTGCATTTCGACATTTGGTTGTAATATTCAACCTTTGATGTCATTACAAGGACTCCTTCTCATTGTTTTGAAACTAGCTCAACACTTGGTCGTATCATTCGACTGTATGTGTCATCTCTCAACCTTAGAAGAGTAATAGAATTCAACACTTTGTCGTTTATTCAACTTTTGGTGTTGTTTCTTAGATATATAATTTATAAAATAAGTAGGCTTTGACACTAGGTCGTTTATTCAGCTTTCAGTGTTGTCGTACCTTATTTCATAAAACAAATGTTTAAACTTCGACACATGGTCATTTATTTGGCTTTCAGTGTCCTTGTAGGTTATTAGTGTTGTATGATAGTTTTGACTTCAACACTTGGTCGTTTATTCGACTTTTGATGTTGTTGTACTTAACATTATTAAATGTAATTGTCCAAGCTTTGACACTTAGTCATTTGATTGGATGTTCGTGTCATTGTAGCTTGCATATGAAATGGTTGTTTGTGTTATTTAGTTTAGAATACTTGTGATCTAGTATAATTAATAGGCTAATGGGAAACCCATGCGTTGTTGCAATTGGTAAAATAATAGCTTAGTTAGACTCCTTCAGCTATGACCGCCTTGGTTATAAGTAGCATTGAGATTCGGATTTGCATGTTGGTATTCTTCTACCAAGTTTCCATCCTCAATAAAAACCTGACATTAATTGTGAAGGCCCAAATTGTGAGCAAATTGTAAGGATTCTTATTGCTAGCAAGCAATCATAACTCAAAGGTATACAGTTTCTTCCACATGAAAAAGAACACCTTGCTTTGCACTCTTTAGGGGCATTGTCAACTTCAACTTTATACCCCTATCATGCTGGTGCCACCATGCATTACTTCTTTCTAGAGGAATTCATCTCCCTTGATTCATTACTTGCCTTACTTCCATTTCACTCTTCGCTATTTGTCTTTTACCTGTACTTGCATCATTGTCCTCTTTGGAAATATTTTGTGTAGAATGTAGGGGACTACACTTCTAGTGTAGAATCTAGTGTCTAACACACACTTCTCCACACACTCAAATGGTAGGCCCATGTAAGCATGATGCAAATTTCATAAGAATGGAGTTCGTTGTGTTCTTTATTGTAATTAACTTTGTGTTCATTGATTATTTAAAATATGAATATATTTTAGATTCTCTCTCAATACTTGGTTTTTTCATGCATGTTTTGCCAGAAATCCTTTTGTCAAAAGATGCAAGCAGAGCAAAGGAATAATTGGCTCAAAGTCATTAGGCAGCATCTTTGTATAGGGATAAGTAAGATGAGCAAGGAGCAAATAATAGACATAACTAGCAATGCAATACGGACAGAGTGTTTCTACAATGAGGTCATAGCCAACACAATGGGAGAGATACTACCCAAGAGTGAAATGAATGAAGGTGGAGTACGTCAGATGATCAATAGCATCATAGGAAATATGAAGAAATGTGCATAAGACTTGCGAGATGACTTGCCTCCTAATATTGACATGGAGAAATTAGGTTTTTGGGATTTGAAGTGGAAAGAGGAGAAGGGTAGAAGCAAGAGGGCAAAAGACATAGATTCACATTTCACTATTTTGAAGAGAGTGTGATATGAGCAATCAAAACATTCATGTGATCCATCTTCTGAGGCATGGTTAGCTATTGAGGGTAGTCGCGGGGACGCTTCTCACAAAGCACATTCATTTAGGAATGGTGATTGTTCAATTGTGTTAGGTATCCCCCATGAGGCTATAGAGGAGGGTGAGAATCTTGGTGCTGGCTCATTTGGAGTATGCTTTAAAGTCACTTTTAATGGCATCTCTTTCTTTCCTCGAGGTATTACTTATGCAGCAAAGCGCTACAAAGGAAACATATCTCACACCTTAAATTCATTTGACAAAGAGTATGGAATGCAAATATTACATCCAAGGATTGTCAGATGCATAGGATTTACTAGAAGCTTACCCTAGATCAACATTTTTCCATACTTCAATGGAGGGAGTATTGGAGACATGATGACGCAGCTACCCTTTGAGAAAGGGACTTTCAGAAAGCAAGTGTTATGCTTGAAAGGCAATGGAGTCACTAGGAGGGAACCAGATCCAATACTAAGTGATGTACAGCTTATGAGATTAAAGGCATTTGTGGAAGCTACCCCAGACATCATACACACATTGGTTGATGCATTAGCAGCTGTACACCAAGAAGGCATTATACATTGTGATCTACACCCTTTCAATGTCATGCTAGATTTTACCAAGAATCATAGTCCATGGGTTGGCATCATTGATTGGGGATTGCTACTTCGATACAGTGAATCAAGAGAAGCTGTTAATTTTGTGAAGCGTACTTCAGATATGGATGATGTGACTTATAAGGTCAAGAAGAGTACAGCAATAAGACAAAATCGGCTCCGACCTTGGCAAGCTCCAGAAATAATCGACCCTGAGAACACCAATGCTTACAGTAAAGAATCAGATGTGTTTGCCATGGGATACATGATTAAGGAGGTTATTAAGTTTTATAAGAAGTGTAAGGAATACTACTTCAAAGAGGATTTCACAAAACAGTCAACATGGAGTGGCAAGTTGCGGCAGATTTATTTCAATGCAACTAACTATATGTTTGTGGAAAAACAAAATAGAATGACATTGGCCGAGATGAATAATTGACTAGCAAGATTTAACACTCAACCCCATGCCGGTTTGCGGCTTGCAGTTGAGATGATCATCCCACATTCTCTCATGTTCGTGAACAAATTGAAGGTGATGAGCTTCTATTGGAACCCTTTGAGTTTGTTGAGGATGAATATACAATAACCAAATGGGAAGAGGAACGATGGACAATCAGTGATCAACTCTTAGTGCACATCAAGAGAAGTCTATGCCGCATAGAGGAAACTCCTTATCCATGTAAAAGACATTGCACTCAACTAGCTGATGACATAAATCTTGATGCCCAAGTGTACATGTCTTCAAAGCTTTCTAGTAGATTACTGAGCCCAAGTATTCTTGAACTTTGGCAATGTGAATTTGATAGAGTTAGATCAAAGCTAAAGGAAATGGTAGTGTTAAGGGATGATAAGTTTGAGTTACATTTTGAGGACTTCAATGGGGTGCCCCATGTGCGAATTTGGTGTCATGAGTGTAATGAACTTTATGGTAAAGGATTGATAGAAGGCAAGCATGCAGCATACAATTGCTTCTCTAACTTCATGAGATTTCACATATTAGAAAGTAAAAAGCATGAGCTCAAGTATATGGTTGCTCGAGGACTACGAAAAGAAGATATGCCCAAAGTAGTGCATCAACCGACAAAGGATGATGAAAGAGAGATAGAAGATACGATACAGAAGATGAAATCTTTTATGTCGACAAATGAAGGTATTATTTGTTCCTTTATTCCTCAATTAGTATTTTCCATCTTCTTACATTAAGTCTCTTACTCATCTCCTATCATTTGAATAGGTTGGGATTTTGAGGTTGTTGAAGCTACAATACATGATTTTAAGGACAAAAGCTTGGTGAAGGTGCGATGCAAATATGATGATGCATGGTTGCGTTTATGTCCTCCAAGACCAGATTTGTACACAGTTCTCAATGAACACACAAAGTCAAACTCTCATATCAAGTCGCTCATGAGAAAAGATGAAAATCCAAAGGTAGCACTCACTGGCTTGCAAGGGCATCCTCGAAAGGATAAGGAGCATGATCCAAAGCAAAGAGTCTCTTAGCAACTTTTTGGTTTCAACAAAAACTAGAAGCCCAAGTATGAGTGCTTTCTCTGTTGATTCAAGTTTTAATAGAGAAAATGAATCTCTTTTGTAAATTTTGACTTGCTATGTTGAGGCCTTTGGAGCCATGAGGTCAAAGTAGGTAACAAGTATGTCAAGATAAAGTTTTTCTTAGATGATCAATGTGGTGCGAAGTATTGGTTTATAGAGCGTCATGTTAAGGCGACGTTAAATAATGGATGTATTGATATTCATGTGGATGGATGCTTTCGTCACATAAGTTGCATACACATTTCACAAGATGGGCAACCATTTAAAGGATTTACATGCCACCATTGCAAGGGGATAGTTAAACTTGCTGACTTTAGAATAAGATTGTACAAAGAAGAGAAGGTTGAGAATAAGAGAGGAGATAGGGGTACCGGTTGTGGAAGAAGGCTAGATGATCTTACAAAGAGTGAGCTTAGAAATGCAACTCTTTTTACTAAAAGTCGAGTAAGAGACCTTTCTAAGCAACTATGGTGGACAAAGTCTCAGGTTGCCATTCTTTCAGTAAGAGTCCGCACTTTAAGAGAAGCTAGCGTAGAGTCTCTCAATCGAAAGGATGTAAAACGATTTTGCAACAATATAATCGAAGCCCAGGTAAAGTTGCCTTATGGGGCTTTCTACAAGATGTTGCCACAAACATAATCAAGTCAAGTGCTGGACAAAGATATAGTGAGAACACAAAGGCAATATTTGAGGTTGCAAGGATGTGGGGAGGTCCAAGGTTACATGACTTCTTGAGTTCCAACGTCAATGGACCTTCTTTATCAACGATAAAGCGAGGGCAAAGACTTGCTACTCAGTTTGTACCTGGTATACATGGATATCTTTTTGATACAATCACTAAAATTTATGAAAATGAAAAAGAAAAGCATGGAATCATGTCAAGGATTCCCTTCATCATATTGGAAGATGAAACTGCAATAAAGAAGCGGATAAGGTAACCTCCTTTTTCTCTAAATTATTTTCATAATCTAAATCTTGTTTTTGAATGCAAGAGGATTGCATATTATCTTACAGACTTGTGCTTATTATTGCTTGTAGGTGGAATCTAAAGGATGACATGCTTGTGGGTTTTGATGGATATAAAGTAGATGATCATGAGTGCATGACTACATGCATGATCAAAGTGGGAGAAGGACCTCCATTGCTTTAAGTTTTCTTAATCTCAGTATTTGTTTTCTAGGCAATGGCATCACAATCCTCGCTTCTTCATTCCAAGAAAAATTCCAAAACGTCCCAAAATACATCACCTTCTGAGGTGGGAGGTGATGGAAGACGAAGGTTGGGGTGTTTAGGCTCCTTGATGCCTTCTCGTTTGCAAGAACCACCCATGAGTCCAGCATTTGTAGAGACAAGATCGCTCAACTCACCAAATGCCTCATCAAGGAGAGAGCTTCTTGCACCTGAACAACCTCTACAACAAAGTGAGGTCATGCCAACAAGGGAGAGAGTGTCTAACAAAAAGCCTCTTCTTGCAGAGAAGAACAATTTCCATAGTAAAGCCAATCGACACCTGCATCAAGAGTGAAAGGTCATACGGGTAAGCGCTCTAAGACTTACCTCTTCCTCTTTTTTGTATTTCTCTTCCTTCTCTTTCTCTTTGTCTCCTCAATCCAATCTTTTTGAGAAGTTGCTTTTGTAATCTCCTCCTTCCTCTAACATCTTATTTGAAAAATGGTATGTTTCCTCTCTTTTGTAGGGCCAGTCCACAAAACATCAAGCGGGATGTACTATTCCATGTAAGTGCTTTCTCTTTTTTCCATTTATTATTTTTGTTATTTGCATTGGCGTGCAGCTAGCGCCTTAAGCGCTAGCTGCAGTGATGGGCGTAGGAACCCTCTCTTCCCCTCTCTTCCCTCTTCTTTTCCTCTTCTCTTCTCTCTTTCCTCTTCTTTCCCTCTTCTCTCCTCTCTTTTCCACCCTCTTTCATGCTCATGTTCTTATGCTCATGCATAAGCATAAGCATGAGCATATGTCTCCTTCTCTTATGCTTATGCTTATGCTTATGGATAAGAGGAATCTTATGCTTATGCATGAGCATAAGAGAAGTAGACATATGCTCATGCATAAGTCTCTTTTTCCCTCTCTACTTTCCCTCTTCTTCTCTCTTTCCCCCTTTCCAATCTCTCTTTCCTTTCCCTCTTCTTCGCTCTTCTCCTCTTTTCCACCCTCTTTCATGCTCATGTTCGTATGCTCATGCATAAGCATAAGCATGAGCATATGTCTGCTTCTCTTATGCTTATGCTTATGCTTATGCTTATGCATAAGCATAAGCATAAGCATAAGAGAAGCAGACATATGCTCATGCTTATGCTTATGCATGAGCATCAGAGAAGTAGACATATGCTCATGCATAAGCATGAGCATATGTCTCTTTTTCCCTCTTTACTCTCCCTCTTCTTCTCTCTTTCTTTCCCTCTTTCCCCCTTTCCAATCTCTCTTTCCTTTCCCTCTTCTTCTCTCTTCTCCTCTTTTCCACCCTCTTTTTCCTCTTTCATGCTCATGTTCTTATGCTCATGCATAAACATAAGCATGAGCATAAGCATAAGAGAAGGAGACATATGCTCATGCTCTCGAGGGGGTCACTCATCACATGTAACCCTATCACGTGAGTTCAACAGAAGGATATTTTTTATTCCTAAAATTTACATAAATAAATATACATAAGAGACTATTTAAAATAATTTTGGAAAAAATTTACAGATTTGTATAGAAAAGGGGTACATTTTATCAATGAAAAAATTTACAGATAAGGGATTTTAAATATAGGCCTTGAACGCACGTGATATAGAGGGTTTATACATAGTGACCCCCCTGAGCTCATGCTTATGCTTATGCATGAGCATAAGAGAAGTAGACATATGCTCATGCATAAGCATGAGCATATGTCTCTTTTTCCCTCTTTACTTTCCCTCTTCTTCTCTCTTTCTTTCCCTCTTTCCCCCTTTCCAATCTCTCTTTCCTTTCCCTCTTCTTCTCTCTTCTCCTCTTTTCCACCCTCTTTTCCCTCTTTCATGCTCATGTTCTCATGCTCACAGACATATGCTCATGCTTATGCTTATGCATGAGCATAAGAGAAGTAGACATATGCTCATGCATAAGCATGAGCATATGTCTGTTTTTCCCTCTTTACTTTCCCTCTTCTTCTCTCTTCTTTCCCTCTTTCCCCCTTTCCAATCTCTTTCCTCTCCCTCTTCTTCTCTCTTCTCCTCTTTTCCACCCTCTTTTCCCTCTTTCATGCTCATGTTCTTATGCTCATGCATAAGCATAAGCATATGTCTCCTCTTATGCTCATGCTTATGCTTATTGATAAGACTCCTCTTATGTAAGCATGAGCATAAGAGAAGACATATGCTCATGCTTATGCTTATGCATGAGCATAAGAGAAGGAGACATATGCTCATAGCATGAGCATTTGTCTCTTTTTCCCTCTTTACTTTCCCTCTTATTCTCTCTTTCTTTCCCTCTTTTCCCTTTTTCAATCTCTCTTTCCGTTCCCTCTTCTTCTCTCTTTCCCCCTTCTCTCTTTCCGTTCCCTCTTCTTCTCTCTTTCTTTCCCTCTTTCCCCCTTTCCAATCTCTCTTTTCTTTCCCTCTTCTTCTCTCTTCTCCTCTTTTCCACCCTCTTTCCCCTCTTTCATGCTCATGTTCTTATGCTCATGCATAAGGATAAGCATAAGCATGAGCATATGTCTCCTCTTATGCTCATGCTTATGCGTAAGCATAAGCATGAGCATAAGAGAAGGAGACATATGCTCGTGCTTATGCTTATGCATGAGCATAAGAGAAGGAGACATATGCTCATGCATAAGCATGAGCATTTGTCTCTTTTTCCCTCTTTACTTTCCCTCTTATTCTCTCTTTCTTTCCCTCTTTTCCCTTTTTCAATCTCTCTTTCCATTCGCTCTTCTTCTCTCTTTCCCCCTTCTCTTATGCTCATGCATAAGCATAAGCATACCCTTTTCCAATCTCTCTTTCCTTTCCCTCTTCTTCTCTCTTCTTTCCTTTCCCTCTTCTTCTCTCTTTCCCCTCTTCCAATCTCTTTTCCTTTCCTCTTCTTCCTCTTTTCCTTTGCCTATGCCTATGCTTATGTTTGTTTTTTGTTTTTTGTTTTCGTGTTTGTATCTATGTTAGACATGGGATTACGTCGCAAGTCCGACGAGTACGGACAGCCTCGTAAGAGGAGACATCACGATCTATATGCTCCAAAGGATTTTGATTCCTCTTAGGAGACACCTGAGGGGACTACCCCTGGTTTGACTCCTGTCAGACCTAGCACTGCGACTACCCCTGGTCTGACTCCTCTCGGACGTAGCACTATGACTACCCCTTGGGGAACTCCTTTGCTAGCTGCGCATGGCTTTGTCGGGAGTCGCGACGAGTTTATAGCGTAGATGAGCGATTAGGAGGCAACGAGATTCTTCTCTCTGCTATCTCAGAGGACCTCAGCAATTCCCTCCCCTATACCGATGGCTGGACCTACTGCCTAGCTGTCCCCTCGTGCCCCTTCGACTGAGGGGTCATCACGTGCGCGTGCCTCTCATAAGGGAAGAAAGAGTAGGAGGGGTCGTTTATGTTGTGCTGACTCGGGAGAGGTAGACAAGTCAGCACACTCACATCCCTATAGGTCTCCACTTGGTCTGGAGACACAGTATCAGTCAGGTCCCTTGCCCTCTCCTACTCCCACTACTACTCCTCGCTCTGGAAGTGCTCGCACAGCTTCCACTCCTTCTGACTCTGCTACCATCAGTCCTTCTTACTCATCAGAGAATCTCTCCTATCAAATCACGGTTGCCGGAGAGATAATAGAAGATAGAAAGGGCAAAGCAGTGATGGCCACCATGAGGCGATTGATGAGCCATCACTTCAAGAGCAGCATTGCTACTGATTGGTGGTATCAAGATGACCAAAAGAAGCAAGCAGTCCTCCTTACTCATCAGAGGATCTCTCCTATCGAATCACGGCTGTCGGAGAGATAATAGAAGATAGAAAGGGCAAAGCAGTGATGGCCACCATGAGGCGGTTGATGAGCCATCACTTCAAGAGCGGCATTGCTACTGATTGGCAGTATCAAGATGACCAAAAGAAGTAAGCGGTCATCGATGAATTAAAATAAAAATACCCTAACCCGCCAAATTAGGAGTTTAATGAGAATTATATGCGAGAGCGCATGGGTTTGGTCTTGAAGCATCGTAGATCAACCTTGCGTACTTCCATCACAAAGGGGTTGGCTAAACCCAACTAGGAAGACAAAGCTGATTGGAAGTTCTTCAAGAGGCAGAATAGGGACCATCTTGAAATGTTCGAGGGACAGAGGAGGGCTGCGAAGAGACGGCTAGACATCGTAGGTACTTCGCACTTTAGTGCAGGCGGACGGTTGGCGTTCAAGGCAACTGTGGTAAGTCTACTTCTTCTCATTTAATGTATTGTTCTATTTGTTTTACTACATATTACATGCACTTTATCTAACTCTAACTCTCGTAAATTAGATCCACAGTAAGCTACGATGGGTTGTCTTCCTACAGATGTACAGATGCGATGCGCCTTTCGCATAGGAACAAAGCCGTGGTTTATTGAGCAAGAGGCAATGGGAGCGACGGTCGATTGGGCTGAGGTGGCTGCTCGCATGGTATAAGTCTATTTCTACTTGTAATCTCACTTTTTAAATTGTTTTATTCTTTAAGTTCCAATCTAATTTTCAATTTATATGGTTCACTCTTAGGATCAAAGCTCGAGCGTCCCATCACCAGAGGCGAACGATCACCAGGGTTAGGGATCAGAGGCACGTGACGAGGATCACGAAGAAGGCGCAGCTCAAGAGGACCAAGGATTAGGCCAACAAGACAAGGGCGAGGATGAGGATGACGAGGACGATTCGAATGAGTAGTAGTAGTAGTAGTAGTAGTAGTAGCAGTTTGCATATACTTCATCATGTATGTCATTTTGTATATCTGCTCATTTGAGCAATTTTGTATCACCCTTTTCGAAAGGGTAATTTTATAACAAACAATGTTGTATATGTTCGACATGTATATGCTTTTATTGCTCGATCATTTCATTTGAGCGATTTTGTATCACCTTTTCGCAAGGAAAATTTTATAATAAAAAACTTTTTTGTGTAATTTTTAAAAAAAAAGCATTAGTGGGGCAAAAAAGGGCTTGCTATGGCCCTGTTTAGCCCCACTAATGCTTTTTTTTAAGTTCTGTTAATCGTCGCTATATAGTGACATTTACCAGTGTCGCTATATAGCGATATTTAATAGCATCGCTATATAGCGATGTTTAACAGCGTCGCTATATAGCGACGGTTCTTTTCCGATGCTTTCAATGACTTTAATAACGACGTTTGCGCCTGTGAAAAAAAAAATTTAATGTAAAAAGCATCGGTATTTTCATCGAAAAAGGGCATGTGCCTTGTAGTGATTCTCTGTGCATCGTGCTAGTACCAACCTCTCCTCGGGGAGAGACAATAATGGCTCCTTGAAGCGACAATGGTGCCAGGACAAGATCTATGTGACTCTTGAGGATGTTTTGTTCTTGCTCTCTTCTTTTCCTCTCCATTCAACAACGAGACAAAAACTATTCAGAGCGTTGAGGAATTTCCCTCAACTTAACACGAGGGTCTCGATTCTGCATTTCATAGATATTAAGTAGGACCCAAGATACTTGAAACTTAAAATGGTATCAAAGAGTTCACATTTTAAAATGTAAATCATAACATTTGACAAGAATTGAGATTGTAACTTAGAAGTGCTATGGAACTTAGAAGTACTATGGAACTTAGAAGTGCTATGGAAGTTAGAAGGGCTATAAAGCTCGTGTGGCATTATCATAAGAAATAGATTAGGAAACATACAAGACTTGATGGAACATCGAACCTACCATGTATTCATTCATACAAATAAATAGTGATCCTTGGAAGTTTGGACTATATTCAATGAGCCTTCATCATGAATCGAAATTGTTGATTGAAAAGACAGAATTTTATTGAAGATGGGAAAATGTATGCACTCAAGACAGACAAAATAGACACTATCAAAGCTACAAATTGTCTCCATTTGTCAATTTTGGTGGGCTTTTCCCATTTTGACGGTAATGCTGCTCAACAGACTTAGAGTCCTGTTACCTTGTGTCAGCAAGAGCGGCACAGGCAAAGTCATGCCTCTCCCAACGCTGTATCGATCATGTTGTGAATTCAATCATATTCGATTTCCCCTCCCAGCTTTGACGTGAATGTGGCGTGATATCGCCAGACTGCCTTTGATCCAAGCATTGATTCTTCGCGAGGGAGAAAACGAGAAATATTGATTCTCAGCGAGGACGACGAAGATGAAGATGCAGGAGTAACAGTGTCACGCTCTCTGTCTTTGTCTCCATCCTGCCTTCCCTAATCAAGTGAGCTCCAATGCATCAGCCGCTGAAGTGCATTTCTGCTTCGAAATCGTTCCTCAGATCGGCAAGAAGCATCATTGAGCTCCATAGCTCAAGCATCTGTGCAGATAGCTAGATTCTTTGACCCTGTTTGTTGGAGGAAATCCGTTGCTCCGCGGGTGGGACTGTCTTTGAGTAGAAGAGGCTCCATTGCTGTAGAGAAAGAGTCGTGTATTGCTCCTCTCAGAAGGAGGTAAGCCTCATGGTGAGAGATTGCTTGAGAAGTCTCACAGTGTCTTCGTCTCCCAATTCTTCTCTGATCGAGCTTGCTGGCTTTGCAGAGTATGACTCACTGCATTTCGGATTGGGATGAGCACGGGGCGAAATTGATTGCCCTCCATCACTTGGGCTTCTTCTCCCCCGCCAAAGGGCGTTCTGTTCAAGCTCAGCGTAGGAAGCCAGCCACCTACGTGTAAGAGTCATAGGGTTTTGTGTAACTGTATCTTTCGATAGAAGCTAGCAAGTCAAGTCACTCCGTCGAGATCCGATGTGTAGGCCTGAGAATGGTTGAGACGCGTTGAACCGGATGGAGAGGCAGTCGACGGTGCAAGGAGAGGAAGAGAGAGAGAGAGGGGGAGAGGGGGAGAGAGAGAGAGCGCGCGCAAGTCGTTCGTAACCGTCCATCTCAACGTCTATGATCGCAACGTCGTTTATTGCACAACTCGTGATCCAATTTTAGGTATGGAATGTCCATAATCGTTGGCCAAGAATCTTCCAATCGTCCTCCCCCAAAGCTCTGCCTAAGAAAGAAAAAGATAATAAATAAGAAAGGCCTTCACAATAGGATTCTACGACTAGCGAGCTAATTTTAGTTTCCGTAATTAATTCTTTTGGGCTGTCGTGATAAAGAGAATTTCGTGAGGATCTCTGTAAAACTGCCCCATCCTTCTTCTATTTCAGCTAAGGAACTCCTTCTAGGAGAAATCTATGGATTGCCAACAACTCTTTGCAATAGTATAAGAGCAGCCTACTTGTGGAATGTTTGGATTAGCTGTAACGAAATGCTCTTTCAAGGTACTCATAAAGATATAGTGCATCCTCTAATCCATGACATTTGTAAGCAGATTGAAGACTCTTTCAAAGACATGAGGAAGAAGATGCAGGCCCTAGAGCAAAAGATGAACTGCCACACGTACAAAGAACAAGATCCCAAGTTGGCTCATATGGAGGAGAACCGGGTCAAACAAGAAGAAATCCTCGTAGCCCTGTCACTACTCAAAAATCAGATCTTAAGCTTGCTGTAGACTGTCCTAGCAAAATCCTCTTTAGATGAGAGATAGTTGTACCTCCCTTTTGAATAGGACTTCCCCTTGGTAATCCCCCCAGCATGTTGGGGTTGTTGACTCTGCTTCCGGGCAGCTATGTAATCTTTTTCTTTTCTTCCATTTTAATATAATCGCAGCTTTTCGAGAAAAAAACTGCCCCATAGTTCTTACGCTAAGTTGCTGATTGGCGACCGTCAAGTAGTCTAGGCGCTTGAAAATTATGCTAAGCTGCTGGACCTATGAGAATTTGAAAATTACTTTGAGACTGACTCTATGCTAAGCTGCTCTACCTATAAATAGATTGTCACGGAAAAGTGAGACGATAATGCAAGGAAACGGTAATTTTAACGTCCATTTGAGCTTGTATCTTGAGATTTCCAGTTGGGATATGCTACATTAAGCACAGAGTGCTTGACTGCTTTGAGATTGGTGGCGATCAGCAAATAGGTTACTTTGAAAAATATACGATAACTCTATGAATAATTTCTCAAGTTATATATTGTCACGAAAAGGTAACATGGTAACTCTATTACATGCTCTAATTTGCAAGGTTGCCTGCGAGTCGCGAGTTGATATTAGAAAGGAAGGTGGAAACGATTGAGAGCTAAAGATCACAGATCACAGAGAGTAAGATGGGGATGAAGAAGAGGAGCTATGCTTGGGTGAGGCCTCTATATTTATGGTTGAGGGATGAATGATCAGAAAGTTTCTTGCAGGATTGATTGAATAATTTGGGCTGGAGATGAACGAGAAGCTCTGCTGATCAGCTCAATCTGCTCACGACGATCACTAGCATTTGCCATTCTCATCTCAAGTTCGCTGCTCGCTAAAAGCTTTCCGCTTAGTTCAACCGATCATCAACGCAATCAATCTTCATCCGGCGAAGCTCGCCAACCTTACCATGAAATTTGAATCGTATTTCGAAGTTTTCCAACCTTACCAATCACGCACCATGCACCAGGCGCCAGCAATATGTATCCTGATCGAACGATTTGTTTCAGCTTATGACCCATCGTGATCAGCCAAGTGTATTGGCGACGACCAAGCAGACGCTGTGTAGAGACCCAGGTCCTTCCATCCTAGCTCCAGAATCCCTGCCTGCTCCATGAGCGAGTAGCCCTCACTCACGGGGAACATGTTGAGCAGCAGTGCAGCCTGCGTTGCAGCATTCCCAGCGAGCGATACTTGCCTGAACCCGGCGCTGCTCATCGTCTCCCTCCAGTTCTCGAACTTCACCTCCCCTGTCCTAGCCGGACCTCCCACCGCAAGTATGTTCTTGATCTCGGTCGACAGCAGCTGTTGCTCCACCGTGTGCCTCTCAGTGCTGCTCTCGACAAAGCCTGCTCCCAGCGAATCAAACATAGCTGAATAGTAGAGAAGCGACTCCACGAACCTGTTGAGGAAAGAACCCGCGTGGCTCAGATCCTGCTCCACTATCGTCACCACGTTGGGGTTTAGCTCTTGCAACAGCCGCAGCGTCCGGTTGTCCGAGCCTGTGACGTCGTAGAGAGAATGCTGCAGCCAATGCACCGCGAGGGCACCGCCTCGCCGAACTTTGAGCGCCACTGGATCCAAGTTTCCCACTCGATCGGCCACTCCGTGGAACTCGAAAGGGAGGCAGAGAGTGCGTGCAAAATCGGACAGCCTCGTACCGGTTGCTTCCAAAGCCTCAATGGACCTCCCAATCCCCGTGATCCTCACGTGAGGAGGGCCTTCCGGGCGTGCTGCAAGTATATGGAACAGCGCAGGCCATTGCAGTCCTTGCATGATATCGCAATCGATGATATGAACCGTCTCTTGCCCCTCGAATGCTTCCAGAATTGCCTGGTTGGCTGTGAAATGGGAGAATTTTACGAAAGGGCAGATCCCATTGAAGATTTGAAAAGCTGAGGAGATGCTTGGGTTGCAGAAGAGCTGGGTGGCGGGCAAAGGGGAGCAGATGCCGAGGAAAGAGTTGACGATGCGGGCAGCCATGCCTTCTGCGAAGTAAGCTGCGACTCGCTGGACAGGACTGCCGAAGGGAGAGGAGATCTCATGGAGCTCAGCAACGATAGTGTTAGCCTCTTCAAGATTATCTGCAGAAACGGCCTCTGCGCATTTGAGGAGGAGCGAGAGGAGCTGAAGACCTTCGTCGTCGGATGAATTCATTCTCATGAGCGAGGGGAAGCTATTCATGGTCTCTCCTGCCGCGATCAGTCCGTCCGTTTTTCTTTGGATGTTCGGTTGAGGAAACATCATGTCCTGTTGCTGCGGTCGCTGCAAAGAAGCCGAGCTATCGGTCGTTCCGGAGCTGTATTGAGCATGATTTGTTTCTTGATTCTGATCACACAGAGGTAGCTTGCACATCTGCGGATTAATGTCGGTTCTCCTCCCATCGCCTTGCTTCCCTTCCAAATCCAGTGACAACGTCAGTCCTCCCACTTCCCTCTCAGTCTCCCTTCCTCGATTCATATCCTTGATTTCCCTGCTCGCTCCAGCTTTCCTTTGCCTTGCGCTCCCGACCGAAGTTCTCGTCATGCTTCTCGACTTCTTGGCTTCCTGATAACAGCGAGTTATAAGTTCCTCGCCCCCATCGCTCGCCTTCATCCTCATGTCCGCGACCTTCACCGCACCATAATGTTGGTTATCGATCGTGTCGGCGGACTCTTGTAGGTTTGCATCGAAATGCAGGGTGCTGCGACCCATGTGGCATCTTTTCAGCCCTCTCATAGGGATCGAGTTGGTACTGCATTGATTCTGAAGGGCATGAAGGAGCTCCGATGACTGCAGTGAACGCATACGGGAGTCGATAATACGTTCTATCTGAAGGTTCCAAGGCGAGAGCAACTCAGTGAGGATGCCAAGCACGTCCTGGACGGGCATATTGGGCATTGCTTCAACAAGATCATTGACAATCGAGTCGACCCACGCTTCTGCTGAACAATCGAGCTCCATTCTACGCATGCAAACGATATATATTTGGCGGGACTCGTTCTGCAAAAACAGGAAGATGGTGCCTGATTTGAGGGGGATTGGAAGGTTGGGAAAGCAATGGAATGTGACAAGCAGGTGGAGCAAGATGGAGTTAATCTGGCTGGCGAGGAGATGAATGAGATATAAGATATGCAAATTATGTGGAGAATTAAGATGAATGAGATATGCGATATCCAAAGCTCGAGGGCACCCTTGCAGTTGGGCAGTTGGCATGAGCATCAACTCCTTGCTATTTGTCTCGAGTAGACGGCCTCCCGAGTCCCAAGCTTTATCCTCTAAATAGAGCACTTCCCCACGGCTCCTAGTGGGCCTAGCATCTCTATTCACGGTGTTGCAGCCACGCCCAACTCCTCATGGTCCAACCTAGCATTTTCCTATGCCACCCCACTCCTCTCCTCGAGCCTTGCATTCAACTCCTTAATGGTTAAATCGGATCATCATGCCAGACTAAGGCTGCATCCTCCATTGTTCATGAGTTTCATATTGTCAGCCCATTGCCTTCCTCTCTTCGTTTTTCTAGCCAATGAACCAGATGTATAAGTCCTCGCTCGTCTTGCAAATCTGGTGCAATGTGCACGAGTTCAACTATAAAGCATTGGGATGTGTTACCCTCACAATTGAATTGTCAGAATCAACAGCTCTGCCAATTGCAAGAGCAGCATGGGGAGTTCCTCTCAAAGGGCTTCCTGCTTTAAAGCCCAATAGCCTTGTTACAGTGCTACTGGCACACACTACCCCATGCTTCTCGAATTCTCTGCAAGTGTATTAATACTAACATTTCCAATGTTAACCCAGAAACTCTGATTGAGAATGTACTAGCATAGCACTATAATGCTCAATCATTGTGACTTGTTATAGACTTTGGTCTTCTATGCAATTGGATGAAACATCCTCCAACATCCCTATAGGCCCCATCAATGCTAGTCTAAAATTCAACCAAGCCTCCATGTCTTCAAATATTCAAATATATTTCTATTCTATTTCCCATCATGTGATAATAGTCAAACTGAATTGGAATGGGTCAGGTAGGAGAGGACACATGTCATAATTTCCATCCCATCATGTGAGAATAGTCAAAAAGAACTACGATGACTAAATTAGGAGAGGACACATGTCATTATTTGACATGTATAGATAGTGAGGAGAAAGACATGCATCATCCTTTTGTATCCTCCTTTCGAATTCCCAAGGTTTTGAGGCCACTCTCTAGGATGTAAGAAAATAGTTAATCTATTGTAGTTTGTGATGTTCATTGGGACACATCATCAGTCCTCAATTTTATCATGGGACCCCAGTTAACGTTTTGCCAATTAATTAATTAATTTGTCTATCTTTTGGGGCCAAGAGGGTCAATTAACGTAAGCTCGCAAAGTGCATTTTTTATCACACTCACCTCAGTTAAGAGTGTTCGAGGATGCTGAGCACACAACGACTAGTTGTAGTGGAGTTAGAGAGATGCCAATGCTCATGCTCCTCTCCAAGCTGAGTAGGATTCAATTCAATCATAGAGAGATGAATCAGGCTAAAGGGGCTAGTAAAGAGTTAGAGGCGGGTGCCTTTAAAATGTTAAAATGTAAATAGCGTCCTCATAGGAAAAGATGATGTGTCAAGCTCTCCTTTCACCATTTTTTGGATGCCTTAGTACTAGCCCTCTTCCCAAATGAAAACTTTACTTTGTGAAAATATCCTTCCCAAATCAAAATTTTACTTTCTGAAAATATTCTTCCCAAATCAAAAGTTCCCTTTGTGGCACTATCATATTCAAAAGTTCACTTTTGCACCAACATGCAAGAATTTGAAATAATCCTATATTAGAAACCCTAGCTATATTTAAGTTATTTGTTAATTTAATTATTTTTAATATTTTTCCTTGACGTTTTTCCTTGATGTGATAAATTTATAAATCCACGAAAGGAGAATTAAATATTTCATGAAAATAACATTGTCACTCGCAATATGCACAAAATTTTTAAAACTTTTAATAAATAGATAAATGACATGATGCCATAAGACCCAAGTTTTGTATTGAACCAAAGAGGTATAATAGCAATTATAGCTACTATTATATGATTACATTGAGAGACGTTGCTCTTAGCTAGAGTCTTTATATCCAAAATGATATAGATTGAACATATGTTTACAATTTAAATTGTTGCTCTTAAAGAGCCTCAATTCGTGCCATCTGCATAATTTGACTCCCCATTGTCTTATTGCTCAATGTCATGAGAGTCCCTTGCCAGGTGCCATCTGCATAATTTGACTCCCACTTGTCTTGCCAAGCCTTGCCCCTTGGGTGCATTGACTCCCCATTGTCTTATTGCTCAATGCGATAGTCCCTTGCCAAGTGCCATCTGCATTAACTCCCTATTGTCTTGCCAAGCCTTGACCCTTGGGTGACATCCAGTGCAAAATACAGGTGCCATCTGCATTAACTCCCACAAGTTGTCTTGCCAAGCCTTGCCCCTTGGGTGCATTGACTCCCCATTGTCTTATTGCTCAATGTGACAGTCCCTTGCCAGGTGCCATCTGCATTAACTCCCTATTGTCTTGGCAAGCCTTGACCCTTGGGTGACATCCAGTGCATATTTTGACTCTCATTTGACATAGCAAATGATGACTCTGATTATAATTGTCTTGGATTGGCTTCTTGCCTAGTACCCAAATAAAATCCTTCAATGGACTTCAATACAAAGCTTTAATCATGGACATTCTTCATTTGCGCTGTCTCCTTCTACTTCCTCCATGGCGAGCATCCTTAAAAATTCGTGTATATGCAAAATAGTTTGCTGTAGTATTTTTATTTTTCCTTCTACCTCATATCCCATGCGCTTCTTTGATTTCTTTGCCCTTGAATGCCAAGACACTATGATTGTCTCCGTCGAAACTTGAGAGACCGCTTCATCATTTGGGACCCACTCCTTCATTATACAATTAGTATACAATGTGTTGTTATCCATATTCTCCTTCCTGCCCTTTGGCTCATACCATACCGTTGTAAATGTTATAGCTCTCCCTTGGTCATGTCTTTGCACATCAACTACTTTTGCAACCCAAAACTTCACATTTTCATATTCATCATCCGATGGCCGAATCACAACAAAACAATCGACCTCTATATCTACTTGTCCTGTAGTGATATGCACATCCGCAAAAAAACATGCCCTTAGGTATGTTATCTGACCAAATACTTATCGGATGGGTATGCCTCTTTAAGAACATTTCAATACCACCTAGGTTAAGGCATAGAAAAAGTATTGTGCCCATTAGATATGCTTTGCATGGTCGATCGAGCATTAAATACCTTTTTTGCCTTAGTGTCATGCACATCCGTAAAAAAACACACTACTAGTTGTGTTATCCGATCAAATACTTATGCGATAAGAATGCCACTTTGCATGTAAGTCAATTCCACCTAGTTGAAGGTGTGTGCAAGGTATTGTGCCCATTGGATATGCTTTGCATTGTCGATCAAGCATAAAACACCGTTTTTGCCTTAGTGTCACGCACAACCATTTAAAAACACAGCCGCAGGTGTCTTATTCAAACAAGTACTTATCGGATGGGGGATAGACTTTGCACGCAAGTCCGTTTCAACTACATTGAGGTGCGTGCAAAGTATTTTCAACATCAAATATGCTTTGCATGGTCGATCACGCATTATACAGCATTTTTTCTCGAGTGATATGCACATCCGTAAAAAAACACGCCCTTAGGTGTGTTATCTGACCAAGTACTTATCGGATGGGTGTGCCTCTTTGAGAACATTGCAATACCACCTAGGTTGAGGCATACGAAAAGTGTTGTGCCCATCGGATATCCTTTGCATGATCGATCGAGCAATAAATACTATTTTTGCTCTAGTGTCACACACATCCGTGCGATAAATTCTTTCTATCTTAAGTGGTGTGTTGTCCACCTAGTTGAAGGTGTGTGCAAAGTATTGTGCCCATCGGATATGCTTTGCATTGTCGATCAAGCATAAAACAACGTTTTTGCATTAGTATCATGCACAACCATGAAAAAACACGGTCCTAGGTGTGTTAATCAAACAAGTACTTATCGGATGGGGGCTCCACTTTGCACGCAAGTCTGTTTCAACTACGTTGAGGTGCGCGCAAAGTATTTTCACCATCGAATATGATTTGCATGGTCGATCATGCATTATACACCGTTTTTTCCTAGTGATATGCACATCCGCAAAAAAACACGCCCTTAGGTGTGTTATCTTACCACTTGGTACTTATCAGATGGGTGTGCCTCTTTGAGAACATTTCAATACCACCTAGGTTGCGGTGTAGGAAAGGTATTGTGCCCATCGTATCCTTTGCATGGTCGATCAAGCATTAAATACTATTTTTGCTCTAGTGTCATGCACATCCATTAAAAAAAGATGCTGCTAGGTATGTTATCTGATCAAGCACTTATGGGATGGGTGTGCCACTTTGCATGTAAGTCAATTCCACCTAGTTGAAGGTATGTGCAAAGTATTGTGGCCATTGGATATGCTTTGCATTGTCGATCAAGCATAAAACACCGTTTTTGGCTTAGTGTCATGCACAACCATGAAAAAACACGGTCCTAAGTATGTTAATCAAACAAGTACTTATCGGATGGGGACTCTAGTTTGCACGCAAGTCTGTTTCAACTAGATTGAGATGCGTGCAAAGTATTGTCACCATCGGATATGCTCTGCATGGTCAATTACGTATTATACAACATTTTTCCCGTAGTGATATGCACATCCGCAAAAAAACACACCCTTAGGTATGTTATCTGACCAAGTACTTATCGGATGGGTGTTCCTCTTTGAGAACATTTCAATACCACCTAGGTTAAGGTGTAGGAAAAGTATTCTACCCATCTGATAAGCTTTGCATGGTCGATCGAGCATTAATTACCATTTTTGCCTTAGTGTCATGCACATTCGTAAAAAAACACGCTGCTAGGTGTGTTATCCGATCAAGTACTTATGCGATGGGAATGCCACTTTGCATGTAAGTCAATTCCACCTAGTTGAAGGTGTGTGCAATGTATTGTGCCCATCGGATATGCTTTGCATTGTCGATCAATTATAAAACACCGTTTTTGCCTTAATGTCATGCACAACCATATAAAAACACGGCCGCAGGTGTGTTATTCAAACAAGTACTTATCGAATGGGGGCTCCACTTTGCACACAAGTCTGTTTCAACTACCTTGAGGTGCATGCAATGTATTGTTACCATCGGATATGCTTTGCATGGTCGATCACGTATTATACACCATTTTTTCTCTAGTGATATGCACATCCACAAAAAAACACGCCCTTAGGTGTGTTATCTGACCAAGTACCTATCGGATGGGTGTGCCTCTTTGAGAACATTCCAATACCACCTAGGTTGAGGCATAGAAAAAGTGTTGTGCCCATCGGATATCCTTTGCATGGTCGATTGAGCATTAAATACTATTTTTACTCGTGTCATCCACATCCGTAAAAAAACACGCTGCTAGGTATGTTATCCGATCAAGCACTTATGGGATGGGAGTGCCACTTTGCATGTAAGTCAATTCCACCTAGTTGAAGGTGTGTGCAAAGTATTGTGCCTATCGGATATGCTTTACATTGTCGATCAAGCATAAAACAACGTTTTTGCCTTAGTGTCATGCACAACCATGAAAAAACATGGTCCTAGGTGTGTTAATCAAACTATCGGATGGGGGCTACACTTTGCACGCAAGTCGGTTTCAACTACATTGAGGTGCGTGCAAAGTATTATCACCATCGGATATGCTTTGCATGGTCGATCATGCATTCTACAATGTTTTTTCCCTAGTGATATGCACATCCGCAAAAAAACACGCCCTTAGGTGTGTTATCTGACCAAGTGCTTATCGGATGGGTGTGCATCTTTGAGAACATTTCAATACCACCTAGATTGCGGTGTAGGAAAAGTGTTGTCCCTATTGGATATCCTTTGCATGGTCGATCGAGCATTAAAAACTATTTTTGCTCGTGTCATGCACATCCGTAAAAAAACACGCTGCTAGGTATATTATCTGATCAAGCACTTATGGGATGGGCGTGCCTCTTTGCATGTAAGTCAAATCCACCTAGTTGAAGGTGTGTGCAAAGTATTGTGCCCATCGGATATGCTTTGCATTGTTGATCAAGTATAAAACACCGTTTTTGCCTTAGTTTCAAGCACATTTGTAAAAAAACACGGTCCTAGGTATGGTATTGGATCAAGTACTTATCTAACCGACACGCTACTTTAAACACGGTCCTAGGTATGGTATTGGATCAAGTACTTATCTAACCGACACGCTACTTTTCATGCAACTCAATAACATCTAGGTTGAGGTGGGTGCAAAGTATTGTGCCCATCGGATGTACTTTGCATGATATATCACGTATTGAACTCCGTTTGTGCCTCAATGTCATGCACAACCATAAAAAAACACGCTTTTAGGTGTGTTATCCGACCATCTACTTATCAGATGGGTGTACCACTTTGCATGCAATGCAATACCACAATTTTTGAGACTCATGCAAAGTATTGTGCCCATCGGATATGCTTTGCATTGTCGAACAAGCATTAAACACTGTTTTGGCCTTAGTGTCATGCACAACCGTCAAAAAACGCGGTCCTAGATGTGTTATTCGACTAAGTACTTATGGGATGGGCATGCCACTTTGCATGTAAGTCAATAATACCTAGGTTGATATGTGTGCAAAGTATTGTGATGATCAGATATGCATTGCATTGTCAATTAAGCATAAATCAGCATTGCATTGTCAATTAGGTGTGATATTCTAAAAAGTAATTGTCAGATGGGGGAGCCACTTTGCAAGAAAATCAATTTCAACTAGGTTGATGTGCGTGCACAATATTGTGTCTATCGGTTATGCTTTGCATGGGGGATCACACATTATACACCATTTCCCCCCTAGTGTTATGCACATCCGTCAAAGAACATGCTCTTAATAGGTATATTATCATACCAAGTACTTATTGAATGGGCGTTCCACTTTGCATGGAATACCATACCACCGCTTTTGAGGCACGTGCAAAGTATTGTGCCCATCGGATATGCTTTACATGGTAGATTGAGTATTAAATACCGTTTTTGGCCTTGGTGTATTTTTCAAACACGATCCTAGGTGTATTTTTCAATGCTTTTGAGGCACGTGCAAAGTATTGTGCCCATCGGATATGCTTTACATGGTAGATTGAGTATTAAATACCGTTTTTGGCCTTGGTGTATTTTTCAAACACGATCCTAGGTGTATTTTTCAAACAAGTACTTATCGGATTGGGATGCCACTTTGCACACAAGTCAATACTGCCTAGGTTGAGGAACATGCAAAGTCTTGTATCCATTGGATATGCTTTGCATAGTCGATTGCACATTATACACCATTTTGTTCCTAGTGTTTTGCACAATCGTCATAAAATACGTTTGGAGGTGTGTTATCCGAACAAGTACTTATGGGATGGGTACACCACTTTGTATGCAAGTCAATACGACCTAGGTTGAGGCGTGTACAAAGTTTTGTGCCCATCGGAGAAATGTAGATGCGATAATATTAGAAAATTCTCGGTATGTGTATATGTGTGTGTGTGTGGCAAACAATTTTGATACAACAAAGTAAACACCTAGTGCACAAATTATGCACTTCATACCTTGAGTAAATAAGCTTGTTGATGAGGATAAATATGCCCTTGAATAAAAGCACAGTTGTTGTATGACCACAATAGGATTGCTTTGACACCTGTGATTTTGCCCACATGTAAGTTTGCAAATAGTATAAAAAATCATATAATAATATATTAATAGTTTGCAAATGTGTATAGCAAGTGAGTAATGGGAAGTGGAAGTGGAAGTGAGGAGGGAGGAGTGAAATGGGAGAGGGAAGTAATAGGGGTGTATGATAATAAGTATAAAAAATAGTATAATAATATATTAATAGTTTTCAAGTGGCAAGTGAATAATGGGAAGTGGAAGTGAGAGTGGGGAGGGAAGAATGGAATGGGAGAGGGGAAGGTAATAGGGGAGTAGGATAATAAGGGAGTGAAATGAGTGAGGGGAGTTAATAGGGGATGAAAAAGAGGAGGGTGAGATGGGGAAATATGGGATTTTGGGAAATGGGAGGAGTATGGGACGTGGTGGAAATGTGGGATGGGAGTGGTGGCAATGGGGGAGGAAGAAGAAATGGATGGGGGGAGGGCTAATGGAAGATTGGGATGAGGGATGGGGGTGCAATGGGAGAGGGGGAGTAATGGGAGCCAATGGGAGAGAGGATAAATGAAAAGCCAATAGGAGAGAGGGGAGGAATGGAAAGCCAATAGGAGAGGAGGAGGAAAACCTAATTTTTCTTATATATAGTCATCCTTCTTCATTCATTCTCCCCTCATTTCATTCATTGAAGCAAGAAAGCAAGGACGATCAAGACAGCAAGGAAGGAAGAGCAAGAAAGCAAGAAAGAGCAAACTTACAAACTTTTTCCAGGTACTTGCAAATTTTTTGGATTAATTCTTTATCTAGATTTTTTTTTTTAAATTTGAAGAGAGAGGAACTAGAGAGAGAGAGGTTCGCCAGGAGGCGAGGAGAAGGAGAGGATGGAGAGGGGGGAGGGCAGGGAGGGGCAGGGGGCGGGGTGGAGGGGGGGAGGGGAGCCGGGTAGGGAGGGAGGGGGGAGGGAGGGGCGGGGGCAGGGGCGGGGTCGAGGGAGGGAGGGAGGGAGGGGGGGGTTCTGGCGGGGTCGAGGGAGGTAGGGAGGGGGAGGGGCGGGGGTGGGGTCGAGGGAGGGAGGGAGGGGGGGTGGTTCTGGCGGCCGCAGCCGCTAGGACCCCCTGGAGGGGGGCTCGGGGGGGTCACTCATCATATGTAACCCTATCACGTGAGTTCAACAGAAGGATTTGTTTTATTTCTAAAATTTACAGAAATAAATATACATAAGGGACTATTTAAAATAGTATTGGAAAAAATTTACAGATTTGTATAGAAAAGGGGTACATTTTATTCATGAAATTTTTTCCAGATAAGGGACTTTTAATATAGGCCTTGAACGCACGTGATATAGAGGGTTTATACATAGTGACCCCCCTGAGGAGGGGGGAGGGGAGGGAGGGGGCTCCAGGGGGAGAGAAGGGAGGGGGTGGCGGGCGGGGGCGAGGGCGGGGTGGGGAGGGGCGGCGATGCCAGGTAGGGAGGGGGGGAGGGAGGGGCGGGGGCAGGGGCGGGGGTGGGGTCGAGGGAGGGAGGGGGGGTCTGGCGGCCGCGGCCGCCAGGACCCCCTGGAGGGGGGAGGGGAGGGGGTGGGGGGAGGGGTGGGGGTCGAGGGAGGGAGGGAGGGAGGGGGGGTTCTGGCGGCCGCGGCCGCCAGGACCCCTTGGAGGGGGGAGGGGAGGGAGGGGGTGGGGGGGGTTGGGGTCGAGGGAGGGGGGGTTGGGGGGGGGGTCTGGCAGCCGCGGCCGCCAGGACCCCTTGGAGGGGGAGGGGAGGGAGGGGGTGGGGGGGGTTGGAGTCGAGGGAGGGAGGGGTGGGGGGTCTGGCAGCCACGGCCGCCAGGACCCCTGGAGGGGGGAGGGGAGGGAGGGGGGTGGGGGGGGTTGGGGTCGAGGGAGGGAGGGGGGGTCTGGCGGCCACGGCCGCCAGGACCCCTAGAGGGGGGAGGGGAGGGAGGGGGTGGGGGGGTTGGGGTCAAGGGAGGGAGGGGGGGGTCTGGCGACCGCGGCCGCCAGGACCCCTTGGAGAGGGGAGGGGAGGGACGGGGTGGGGGGGTTCTGGCGACCGCGGCTGCCAGACCCCCAAGGAGGGGGGGAGGGGAGGGGGGGAGGGGAGGGGGGGGGAGGGGAGCCGGGTAGGGAAGGGGGGGGCGGAGGGGGGGAGGGGAGCAGGGGCGGGGTCGAGGGAGGGAGGGGGGAGGGGAGGGAGGGGCTGGGGGGGACTGGGGTCGAGGGAGGGAGGGGGGGGTCTAGCGGCCGCGGTCGCCAGGACCCCTAGAGGGGGGAGGGGAGGGAGGGGGTGGGGGGGGGAGGGAGGGGGGGGTGGGGGGTCGAGGGAGGGAGGGGGGGTGGGGGGGTTGGGGCCGAGGGAGGGAGGGGGGGCGTCTGGCACCCACAGCCGCCAGGACCCCCTGGTGGAGGGGGGAGGGGAGGGACGGGGTGGGGGGTTTTGGCAGCCGCGGCCACCAGACCCGCAAGGAGGGGGGAGGGGGGGGAGGAAGGGGGGGGCAGAGGGGGGGGAGGGGAGCGGGGGCGGGGTCGAGGGAGGGAGGGGAGGGGAGGGGGGGAGGGGAGTTAAGTAAGGAGGGGGGGTGGGCGGGGGCGGGGGCAAGGGAGGGAGGGAGGGGGGGTTCTGGCGCAGCCACCAGGACCCTCCACGGGTGAAGGGGAGGGAGGGGGGGAGGGGGTCGAGAGGGGGGGGAGGGGGGAGGGGGAGGGGAGGGGAGGAGAGGGAGGAGGGAGGGAGGGGAGAGGGAGAGAGAGGAGGGGAGGGGAGAGAGAGGGAGCAGAGAGGGAGGGAGAGAGGAGGAGAGGAGGAGAGGGGAGGAAGGAGGGGAGGGTGAGAGAGAGTGAGGGGAGGGAGGAGAGAGAGAGAGAGAGAGAGGGGGAAGGTGGAGAGGGAGAGAGAGAGTGAGGGAGAGAGAAGCGAGGAGGAGTAGAGGGAGTAGAGGGAGAGAGAGAGAGGAGTGAGAGAGAGAGCGAGGGAGTATGGGAGTAGGGGGAGAGAGGTCGAATTCTTACAAGGCGACAAATAAGATTTGACTAGAAAGAAGAATGTTGAACACAAATTTGAATTCTTACAACTAAGAGTAGAACTATCACGAGCAAGAGCGACAAATAAGATTCTTGCTCAAATAAGATTTGACTTACTATCACGAGCAAGAGTGACAAATAAGACTTGACTTACTAGAATAATGAAAGGGACTTACGAGAAAAAAGTATCAAGAAGAATGTTGAACACAAATTTGAATTCAAAAGGAGCATACGAGAAGAAAAGTATAAGAAGAATGTTGAACACAAACTTGAATTCAAATTTATAATGAATTCAAATTTCCCTCTCTTTTTTGAAAATTCAAATTTATGCATGAGAGGAGTGGGCTAGTTTTTCTTATATATACTCTTCTTTCCATTCATTCATTCTCACTCTCTCATCATTTCATTGAAGCAACCAAGAGCTGAAGAGAAAGGATAAGCGAAGCCTTACTTTTTTCACTTTTTCTAGATACTTGCTTTCTTTTTCATTCATCTTGTAATTCTTTTTCTTTACTCACAATTCTTTTTCAATTAGTTTCTTGTTAAAGTTTTTGAGTTCTATTTCTTAAAATTCGTCTTGTAATTCTTTTTCTTTACTTACAATTCTTTTTTAATTAGTTTATTGTTAAAGTTTTGAGAGAATAGGGAGGGAGAGAAAGAGAGAGGACAGAGGGAAAGAGAGAAATTAAGAGAGAGAAGAGGGGCTCTTGGCAGCCGTGGCCACCAAAGAGAGAGAGAGAATAGAAATGAGAGAGAGAATGAGAAATGAGAGGAGTAGGGAGGGAGAGAAAGAGAGAGAGGAGAGAGGGAGAGAGAGAGAGATTCACAGAGAGAAGAGGGGCCCCTTAGATGAGAGAGAAGAGTAGGGAGGGAAAGAAAGAGAGAGGAGAGAGGGGGAGAGAGATTAAGAGAGAGAAGAGGATCTCTTGGCAGCCAAAGGGAGAGAGAGGGAGAGAGAGAGAAAGAGAGAGAGGGATAGAGAAAGAGAGGGAGAGAGAGAGAGAAAGAGAGAGAGGGAGAGAGAGGGAGAGAGAGAAGTTTAAGAGAATGAAACATGGCGAGAGGAGAGAGGGAAAGAGAGAAATTAAGAGAGAGAAGAGGGGCTCTTCGGTTCCGTGGCCACCAAAGGGAGAGAGAGAATGAGAAATGAGAGAGAAGAGTAGGGAGGGAGAGAAAGAGAGAGAGGGAGAGAGACAAGAGATTAAGAGAGAGAAGAGGGGCTCCTTAAATGAGAGAGAAGAGTAGGGAGGGAAAGAAAGAGAGAGTTGAGACATGGCCGCCAAAGGGAGAGAGAGAATGAGAAATGAGAGAGAAGAGTAGGGAGGGAGAGAAAGAGGGAGAGGGAGAGAGACAAGAGATTAAGAGAGAGAAGAGGGGCTCCTTAAATGAGAGAGAAGAGTAGGGAGAGAAAGAAAGAGAGAGCTGAGAGAGGGAGAGAGAGTCGCGGCCGTGGCCGCCAAGGGAGGGAGGGAGGGAGGGAGTGAGGAAGGCTGAGAGAGATTAAGAGAGAGAGAGAGAGAGAGAGACATAGAGAGGGAAAGAATGACAAATCCTGGCGGCCAAGAGGATAGAGGTAGGGAGGTAGAGAGGGTAAGAGAGAGAGAGAGAGAGAGAGAGGGAGAGAGAGAGAAGAGGAGAGAGAGAGAGAGGAGAGAGATGAGAGAGAGAGAGAAATAATTATAAATCCTAGGGGGAGAGAGAGAGATAAAGAGAGAGAATGAAAAATCTTAGCCGCCATGGGAGGGAGAGAAAGAGAGACTAGAGATAAACTAAGAGAGAGAATGAGTGGGATGAGGACATAGAGGGAAACACATAAGAGTTGTCAGAGAGAGAGAGAGAGAGATTAAGAGAGAGAATGAGGTGTCTTGACTATGGCTGGGAGAGATTAAGAGAGAGAATGAGTGGGATGAGGATAGAGAGGGAAACACATAAGAGTTGTCAGAGAGAGAGAGAGAGAGATTAAGAGAGAGAATGAGGTGTCTTGACTATGGCTACAGAGAGATTTAGGAGTCAAGAGAGAGAGAGAGAAAGTAAAGAGAGTTTTATATATTTACATGTTTTATATCATACTTTTAAAAAATTATAAAAGAGTGAATTTATGGTTTGTTTTGAAGGTGAGATAATATTTTTATATATATTCATCTTTTAAATTGAAAAATGTTAACTTTTCTTTAGATACTTGTTCTTCATTTCTCTCACATGCAGGTTTAGCCTCTACATCAAAACCCCTTCTTTTGCATATTTAAGCCTCTTAAACCCCAGCCCATTGAAATGAACACAGAAAAAGAAATTATTTATTGCTTTTCTTCACTTCGACGGTTGGTTTAGCATAGTTTAGCATAGATTAGATTGCCTTAGAGGAGAGAAAATTCTCCAAGTTGCCAATCGAAGCCATGCTCAAATTTTTCTAACTAGTTCCTAATCGTTGTGAGTCCCTTCGCTCACATGCGGTTTAACACTCATAACATGCTATTAAATAAGACCTTTTACCATTTACCAAGAAGTTTATCAGTGGGCAGATCGCATGAGCAGATATTAGTGGACAGATTACATATATCAGTGGACATATTACATGTCATGGGACATATTGGAGCTTAATGATTATTGGTTATTTTTATTGCATTTGTATAAATATTTAAGCTCATTTATTGTCATAAAAAACCTTGTAAAGCCTTCTATGCTATTTTTTACATTTATTGTCATATGAAGCGCCTCGTAATAAACCCGACCATCTCGACCATTCACTATTTAATGAGTATCAGTGGGCTGCATAAGTGGATATCATGCGGGCTACATAAGTGGATATCAGTGGAACAGTTTTTAGTGGGTAGATTGCATCAGTTGGGTATCAGTGCACAGATATCACAATGGATGGACAAATTACATGTCATCACGAAGATTGAAGCTTTATGACTAGAGGGCAAATCAATGGATGGATAGATTACATGTCTTCACGAAGATTGAAGCTTTATCACTAGATGACATTTTATATTACTGTAAAGCTTTATTGGCTAATTTTTTTACATTTGTACAAATATTTAAGCCTTGTAAAGCCTTCTAGGCTATTTCCCACATTTATTGCCATATGAAGCCTTGTAAAGCCTTTTGGGCTACTTCCCACATTTATTGTATCAAGCATTGTATATTGTACTTTACTTGTATGTATCTAAATTCATCATTATCTTTTCTTGTAGGATTATGGAGCAATCGACTAATGTGGTGGCTATCCTAAATGACTCTGAGATCAGAGAATGGGTTTCTGATGTCACTTTGAATTTCAAAGGAAAGGAATATAGCCCCAATGGCTTTAATAGGTGGACTCGATATCACATGGGCAGAAGAGCTTGGTTTTTTCATCAAAAGAAAAAGAGACTCTTTCTACTTATGTCAAAAAGGGAGTTCAATGGTGTTGAAGATCCATGGGATGCTACTTTCTTCAAAAAAGATATGACTTCAAGCCTTGTAGTAGGCATAATGATAGAGCTAAAAGAGACTTTTATGGATATTTTTACAAAGAGTTCAGATCCTGATGTTGGCGGTCTTCATATTCTTGTGTCAATGAGACACTCAAAGATCTTTGTGATGCCTCCTCCTCAACCATCAAAGTTTCCAGAGCTGCAAAGTGCATTGGAGGCTCTTTCATATACTTGGGAGCAATTTCCTAGTGTGGTGGCAAAAAGGATGCATGCAAAGATAATGTTTGAGTACTTTCAGGATGCACAATATGCTCCTCATATTCAAGGATCTTCACATGAAGGAGATCAAAAAGCTCAGACTTCGATGCACGGACAAGAAGAACATGCACACTGTCACAAACATGTAGAACATGAGCGCAAACTTCTAGAGCAAGAAATGGTAGATGTAACTAAGGATGATGAAACACAAGCCTTGAGTGCACAGGAATTTAAAAAAATTGAAGAAGATCAAGGTCGATCCACTGCAGTTATGCTAGAAGCTCTTGCTAGCAAACCACGACGTGAAATGCAAAAGGCTAGTACTACAAGAGCCATGGTTCCAAGCAGTAAAAAAAGGCATCGTCCCACTATAGAGAGAGATAATGTGGATGAAAAACGGTTAAAATAAGAGAAAGATGAAGAAGACTCAGAACCCGAGGCTGAAGATGATCAGGATGAACTCACATCAATCAAAAATCTTAATCTACGTCTTAATGAAGCAGTTACAGATAATGATGTGGGATATATCTGGGGTCAAAGGACATGGTTTGTGAATGCCAAAGATGTGGAAGCTGCAGCTATCTTTACTAATAGCCGAAGCCTTGATATATCCTATGCACTGCAAATATACGAGGCTTTGAGAGATGGTAAGAAACCTGTGGCAAGCAATGTGGTCTTGCGCCCAATAATGTTTTGTCCAATCAAAAATAGTTTTCAGGATCAAATAACATTTACAAGGCCTACACATTTCGAGGAAACCTTCAGTCGATTCTTTAAAGACACTCTTAAAAATATTCCACATGAACAAGGCGAAGAGGCACAAGGTGAGAATATGCTAAAGGAAGCAAAGAAGGAATTCCTCCTTCATTGCAGATTCCATCCCATTGATGGTCAACATTGGGCTTATGCTTGTAATCAGATCACAAAGGAAGCAAAGGAGGTCAAAAGGCTCACTTCAGAACAATTTGCAAAGATAAGTTCATTCCATTATTATCCTGCAACAATCTGTATATTCAAGGATGAGATCAAGTATTTGATTGAGTCCGAAAGACTTAATCATTATGTCCATGGAAAGCGTAAGATATCCTCAACATCAGAGGTCTTACAGAAGGCAAGGGTTATATGGACAACATTTGGTTCTCCAAATCCTGATTTGAAGCGAAAGGTCACAAAAGCAGACGTCGACACACTCACGAACTTCTATACTTCTTTGAGTGCAGTTGTGCCTAGGGGAACTCAAGAGCGAGAAGAAAGTATGACAAACCTCAAGGTGGTGAGGGACAGATATGCCGACTACAATTCTATCATATTTCGTCCTGTTGAAGTGTTCAATGAGATGCTTGAAACGTGCATTGCTTGTGAGTGTGGACAGTTGACCTATGAAGCTCCCTTGTTTATCTCCGGAAAGTCAAAGGTAATGGATAAGAAGGAGTTGACAGCAAGGATGTGGAGGCCTATAAAGTACTTACCTGACAAGTATGCATCCATGGCAGCACAAAAAATTTTAAAGAAAGAATGGTTTTTTGGAAAAAAAGACAAAGACCACTGCATGGAAGAATGCATCAATGTACAGGTGAGGCGTGATGCAGTGCATAGTGCCATTAAGTATTTGCTGTCAGAGAAACAAATTCCACTTACTCATTGTAACATTGACTATAACGTGGTGAAGCATATAGCTTCTTTGTCAACACCCACCAAGGTAAAGCTATGGGCAAACAGGTGGATTAAAAAGGATTAAATAGTAACCTCTTATATGAGAAAAGAAATCCCACAATAGGTGGTTGCATATGTGGAAAGATTAATCAGCGAGATAAGGATGCTGACAAATATGCACCAAAGCTTTCAATTCAATGTAGAGGTTACGGCAGAGCCTGGAAAGCTTGTGAACTTCAGGGTAGTCTCAGAAGATGACTTCTTCAAGAATGAGTCAGCATGGGATAAGCCACAACTATTCTTTATCAATGAAGTTTCTAGCGATGATATCCATAACTTCATTGATAGAATAGTATATACCACCATTAGCAAAGTGGCAATTTGCAACATTGTCATTTTTGTTGATAAAAAAGACAAAGAAGCCATGTAGGTTACTCTAGAGCGAGCATATTCATCAGATTTGAAGATCTATAGCGGTGTTTATGCAGCAAAGAGAGGCAAGAGAGAATGTGGCATAGCGATTCAATCTCTTGAATCATTCTTTTTGTGTATGCGGAGTCCCAACCCTGATCACTCCTTACAAAAGAACATAAGAGGGAATTCAAATAATTTGAGATTGATGCTAGAAGAGCAAGATATTCCCAGGTCCATACATATCAAAAAAACAACTATGGAAGTCCTGCAAAAAGTGGGAGTCTCTTGCTTACCATGATGGAGAATTTGCTACCGGCAGGTTGGGAGGTCACCTTGTACAGAATGGGATATTTATTTGAGGATCTCCTCAGAAAAGGCAACTCCACAAATATTATTGAAAATAAGCATTTCATGGCTTATTTTCAGCTTCAAGCAGATCTAACCACAGGCTATGAAAAAGAGATAGACCACAAGGACACTGATGACATGGATGATTACCTTGAAGATCATAATGTCCTAGTTGATGATGATGAAAAGATGGACTTACATGACCCGTTCAGAGAGAGGTTGGTGGATGAAGACAAACATGATGATGCCTTCTTTGATAATTATGGCTCGCAGGGTTATGAAAAAAGGCCACTACGACAATACTTAGCGGTATGAACTCTCTATTTCTCAACTAAATACAATTTTTTAAATAAGATTTAAATTTAAAGATAATGAATCTAATCTCTCATATTTGTTTATAGGAAATAGAGGGAGAAGAAATGGATGAAGTCAATATGGAGGCACTCCCTTCTACTTCAACAATGCAACCACCTCTAAATTTGATTGAAGAATCCCATGAGCACAAGAGCTTTAAAGACACCATGGAAAAGCACAATGACCCCAAACATAGAATACAAGCTATGACAGAGACCCACTCTACAAATTTAGCTGCATTGGATAAAATGGAGAGCTCATTTGAAGTTAGGATCGTTTTGAAACGAGAACCTCAGTATTTGAGCTTTGGTAGAGAGGAGGTTTCAATCCTCTCCAATCCTTTAAAAGAGGTTAATGCAATGTTATCTTGGCCATTCTCAGTTAACAGTTGTTTATTTGTTGCTAGTTCAATGAGCTAACATTTGTTTATTTATTTACAATGTAGTTATATATCAGTTTTCTAGTGCAGAATGCAAATCAATTCTATGAGCTAACATTTGTTTATTTCTTGGTGCAGTGTAGTTATTTCTCAGCTTCCTAGTGCAGTGCAACATCGTGTCTATATGCTCGATGCTCTCCTTTCTTCTATTCTTAGCTCTCCTCAAAAGACTATAGAAGATGTTTGTACCTGGTTAAGCTCTTTGAATTTAGATGGGGTGCGAGTCATCTTTATGCCTTATCATGAGGCGTAAGTATCAACTCTAACCTTATTTTTACTATTTCTTTGGCAAGTTTGTGTAAAACAATAATCATTTTTATTTCGGTCGTGTAGCTCACATTGGAGTCTGATCGTCTGGGACCTTGAACTCAACCGTTTGTGGTTTGTGAATTCAATGGAAGGCTATCATGCCAACACCCCAAGGTAATTATTCTCTTAATATTTTTGATACTTTCTTATTTTGTATCTTATGATCATGACATATTAATATATTTAATATGTCATGATGGACAGTGCTGCATATCAGCTAGTATCTGCTGTCAGAACAACCACGGAGCAACAAGACCAAGTAGAATTCAAAAGACGTCTGCCAGTGGAGCAAAAAGATGGGCACAGCTGTGGGTGGAGAGTTGCCTACAAGTGCATGTTCTTTCTTAGAAAGATTTTTGATTTGGAGTTACCAGTCAAAATGGAATCATATACAGAAGCCGATCTGCTAGCATTTCGGGCTGAGAGTATTCAGCGTCTAATTACTACCATTGGGAAACAACCTGAAAATATGACTACATTGCAGCATGTATAAAACCTTATCTTTATACTTGTATGCTTGTTCAAGCCTTTGATTGGGATGTGTAAATCTCATAACTTTTTTATATTTTCCTCCAAGAGGAGAAGAGACTGAGTCTAATGAAAGCATGCTATCTTTATACTTCTATGATTATTTAAACCTTTATTTTTAGTTGGGATGTGTAAATCTCATAACTTTTTAAATTTTTCCTCCAAGAGGAGGAGAGACTCACTCTAATGAAAGCATATATGAGACCTTACTTTTTAAATTTTTGCTCCAAGCGGAGGAGAGACTCACTCTAATGAAAGCATGTATGAAACCTTATCTGCTTGTTTAAGCCTTTATTTGGGATGTGTACATCGCATAACTTTTTTATATTTTTATAGCAGAAGGAGGATGTAGAAGACATAGCAAGTGAAGAAGAATACGATGTAGACTACTCTCTCAATAAGATGAGTCATGATAATATGAATCTATTGCAACAGATTGGAAGTTCATTCACCGCTATGTTGTTAATTCGACAACAACCTCATTTTTTTGAATTTGGTGAAGAAGAGATTTCAATCCTCTTGAATCCTAAGAAAGAGGTTAATGTCAAAGTCATTAAAACCATCCTCAGGTTTGATGCATCCTTTTCCTTGGCTTTATACTTTGCTTATTTTGATTAAACCCAAGAAGCTAATACTTTTTTTTTTAATATAGTAATGTTATAGCAAATTTTCCGCAAAATATACAAAGCGTTTCATATATGCTCGATCCTCATATTTCGGAAGTGCTTAGCAACAAAGAAGAAACCATAGAGGATGTTTGCAAGTGGTTGAATCACGTTCCTATGAATGACGCACGAGTTATTTTTACAGCATATTATGAGAAGTAAGCATCAAACCCTACTTGTTTTTTCTATTGCATTGCTAGAATTTTCTCAAACACAGTAATTATTCTTTATTGATAATGCAGCTCACATTGGAGTCTGGTAGTCGTGGACATCTTTGCGAAGAAGTGCTTCTTTGCCAACTCAATGACATCCGTCCATGGCACTGTGTTAGAGTAAGTATAGACTACACTTGTTGTCACTTCTTGACATGTAGATTGATATGCAATGCACATATTCACTGTTGTTATATGTTTTGATGTGCAGATCAGCTCGAAAGTTAGTAGGTGCTATCAACACAGTAATGCGGCAATGTGACTTGGCACAACAAATAGAGTATATAACATGTCAGGTATCACATCAAGAGAATAGCCACATCTTAAATTGTGGATGGAGGGTGGGCTACAATTACTTTTTGGTACTTGGTCAATTTTTTGAGATACAAAATGACACAACACTGTCAACATATATGGATTTGCATCTCTATGCATTTATAACATGTACCATTTGAGCAATCATTAAGGGAGACATTATGGACCCTCCCACAAGGCAAATAGATGATAATGGCTCAGAGGAGTGCGAAATGAATGCCGTCAAAGAGTCAAAGGGGATAGAAAACCTCAACTCTACAAACATGGCTTCATTGGAAGAATTGGGAAGCTCTTTTAATGTTAGGGTTATGATTCAACATAGACCTCAGTATCTTGAATTTGGGGGAGAGGAGATTTCAATCCTCTCTAGAGCTTCAAATGAGGTCAATAACAACGTTATGATGGCCATTCTCAAGTTTGATACAAACTTTTTCTCTGCTTGATAATTCAATATTTTGATTAAATCTAATAAGCTAATATTCATTTATTTGTTGGTGCAGTAGTATAGTTATCTCACGATTTGGTAGAGCCGTACAAAACCGTGTGTATATGTTGGACTCCCTCCTTTCTCCTATACTTAGCGATAGCAGAAAGACGATAGCCGATGTTTGTAAATGGTTATAGCCTTTACATTTACATGGCGTGCGAGTCCTATTTATGGCATATAAGGAGATGTAAGTATCATGGCAACCTTTATTTTCATCTTATACTGGCAACATTGTGTTAAATAATAATGGTTCTTAATTATTCGTGTAGGGAACATTGGAGTCTAGTGGTTTGGGACCTTGAAGACAACTACTGTTGGTTTGTTAACTCGATTGCAGGCTTCCATGGCTCAGTGCAAACGTAAGTATTCTATTAATCTGTTGTTACTTCTATATTATGTACCTTATGTAATAGACACACTAAGTTTTTTTAATATGTCATGATGAGCAGGTCGATTGAGAAGTTGGTATCTGCTATCAGAGAAACAGGACAGTACAAAGACTCGATAGACTTCCAAAAGCGTTTAGTAGTAGAGCAGGAAGATGGGCATAGTTGTGGGTGGAGAGTTGCCTACAATTGCATGTTGATTTTCAAAGAAATTTTCTCACTTAAGCCATAGATCTCATCGGAAGACTCTTTGGAGCTCAAATATTCAAAGGAAGATATACAATTGTTTAGGGCTGAAATCATTCGAGACCTACTTGCTGCCATTAGAATACAATGTGCAAGTGAAGCAATATCAGAGCTTGCATTTAAACAAGAGGAGACTGAGTCTACTGTGAAAGCACTGCACACTATAGAAGAAGTAGAGACTCAGTGTATACCTACATCACCACAGCCTCCACTAGAAGCATCAGAAGAGTTGCCACAGCCTCCGCTTGCATTTAAGGAAGAGGATACTGAGTCTACTCCGAAAGCACTACATACTAGAGACTGAGTGTACATCTAGAGCACCACAGCCTCCATTGGAAGCATCAGAAGAGTTGCCACAGTCTCCACTAGAAGCATCAGAAGAGTTGTGATGCATGTATGATGTTGTGTTTGTAGTTTTTGTTGATTATACACCAATTTGTGACTTATTACTTAAGTGGCATTTACTGATGATATTTATATAATTATTTCATGCACACAATTTTATGATATGAATGTGTGATGATGTGATTATTTGGAAATAAATCCTTCTGTGATGAGAATTTTGATATGAATATGTGATGATGTAATATTTGTAATATATTTCACTCACCTCGATCGAGGTATCGTGGCATGTCTATACCTCGATCCGATATGTATTTGCATGCGGAATACCTCGATCGAGGTAGTGAAACCCTAAATTTTCTTATAAAAGGACAGCGACCCCCCTCATTCCGCATACCTCGATCGAGCTCCTCCTCATCGACCGATTTCGGATTTGCGAGACGTCGATGGAATTGCGCGAGCGACGGAGAGCGACCGACGGACATCGACGGAGATGGATGGAGCGGGAGAGTCCAGGTAGGGTTTTTTTTATGTAGCATTTTCTTTTTGCTAAAATTTAATTAAATTTTAGTTTATAAGAAAAAATATAAAAAATTTCTAAATTTCAAATGCATTTTAATGTTTTTTTGAAATTTATGAATTACGACATTTTTTATTTAAAATGTCAAAATGAAAAAAAAAATTTAATAGAGCTATTTTTATTAAATAAAAAAACGTTCATAGGAATAATTATAAAATATTTATAAATTTCAAATGCATTTGTAAATTTTTTTAAAATTTTTGAATTACGACATTTATAATTTAAAATGTGAAAATTTTAAATTTAAAAAACGTTTAAATTTCAGTTTACAGGAATAATTATAAAATTTTTTTAAATTTGAAATGCATTTTAAAGTTTTTTTTAAATTTTTGAATTACGACATTTTTTATTCAAAATGTGAAAATGTAAAAATTCTGTTTTTTAAAATCATCTTTGAAAAAAAAGAGATTAAAGCTATTTTTTAAATTAGAGCTATTTTTAATTAAATAAAAAAACGTTTAAATTTTAGTTCATAGGAATAATTATAAAATATTTTTAAATTTGAAATGCATTTTAAAGTTTTTTTAAAATTTTTGAATTACAACATTTTTAATTCAAAATATGAAAATGTAAAATTTTTGTTTTTTAAAATCATCTTTGAAAAAAAAGAGATTAAAGTTATTTTTTTCAAAAACGTTTAAATTTTAGTTCATAGGAATAATTATAAAATATTTCAAATTTCAAATGCATTTTAAATTTTTATTTAAAATGTGAAAATGTAAAAATTAGGTTTTTAAAAATCATCTTTGGAAAAAAAAAGATTAAAGTTATTTTTTTAAATTAGAGCTATTTTTATTGAAATAAAAAACGTTTAAATCTTAGTTTATAGGAATAATTATAAAATATTTTTAAAATTGAAATGCATTTTAAAGTTTTTTTAAATTATTTTTGGAATTACGTAATTATTTATTTAAAATGTGAAAATGTAAATATTTTGTTTTTAAAATCATCTTTAAAAAAAAAGAGATTAAAGTTATTTTTTAAATTAGTGCTATTTTTATTTAAATAAAGAAACATTTAAATTTTAGTTTATAGGAATAATTATAAAATATTTCTAAATTTGAAATGCATTTTAAAGTTTTTTAAATTATTTTTAAAATTACGTAATTTTTTATTTAAAGCCTGAAAATGTATATATTTTGTTTTTTGAAATCATCTTTTAAAAAAAAGAGATTAAAGATATTTTTTTTATTAGTGTTATTTATATTTAAATAAAAAAGCATTTAAATTTTATTTTTAAAAATGATCTTTTAAAAAAAAGAAAATAAGAGTTTAAGTTAGTGAAGTTTGTATTTAAATGTCAAAAAGTATACAATTTGTTTTTGAAAATAATCTACTAAAAAAAATTTATAAGTGAAGTTTTGAATTTAATATAACGTTTAAATTTTGTTTTTAGAAATCATGTATCAAGAACAAGAAAATAAGAATTTTGTTAAAATAAGAAAATCATGTATTAAAAACAAGAAAACAAGAAAACAAGAACAAGAAAAAGAGAGATTAAAGTAGGTTTTATGCTATTTTTGAAATTGGTGCTATTGTTATTTAAATAAAAAAACGTTTAAATTTTAGTCTTCAAAACCATCTTTTAAAAAATCATCTTTTATGTGGAATATTATAGATTATATAGTTGGTTAAGAGTTGTTTCATAATTTAGGTAGAGTAAGTAGGCTATATAAAACACCACATGGGCATTATCCCTAAAACACCACACCACATGGGCAAAGACCCCAACACTAGAGTGGTTAGATGCATAAGCATATGGCTAATTGGATCTTGTAAATGCACGAGCGCATCGAAAACACATACGTAATTTATGATTGTCCAAAGGTCTCCTCTCTCCCCAAGCATGGGAACCATGTGATGATCTATAGGAATGGCCACTAGTTGAGGTGGATTGCCCAACCAAAATAGATAATATTAAAAAGGCTTAATTATTTTCTCAAAGTTCTCACTTTAAAAGGTCTCTAGTGTCAACCCGCTCTCTTTTTTAATGTGTAGTCCGAGAAATACTAGATGCGCCTTGCTTGTGTATCGTTCAAAGTAATGTATTAGGTATCCTTCTATCTCCTCCATATCTATTGCAAACCCAAGGCAGTAAAGCATTCAAAGAAGGTCTTATTAACCAAACCTCTCCACTATCTGTCCTTAGTATAGGGGCCATAAGTGGACAATGTGGTCCTTACACCACATGTGGAAAAGTTTCATATTGGATAAAAAGTGAAAAAAGGGAAACATATAAGGAAAAAATATTTGAGACATCTAAGTTTAAAAATGCAACAACTAGAGTTTGAAAAAATTTTAATCAAAATTAAGAATTTTTAATAATATTGACTTTGAAAAACATAATATTGAGCCACACATTTGGCCCATCTACTGGTAGGTGCATAGGATGATCCCAACGACATCCTACCTCATCAAGGAGTACATACAAATAGTTTTCATTATGTAAATAGATTATAAGTCATATTGAATAGAATATTATTTTCATTACCCAAATAGAATATTAATTTCCATGTGTTTTTTTTGTGCATGCGCCAGCCAGCGCATAGGTTCTAGCACCACTATTCGTATGCAGATAGAGATGCTGAGAGTTGAGATGAGGGTACTGCAGGATGCTAGGGCACCCCCTCACTTGGTTGCGAGTCTAGATTCAGTTATTGAGGCTCTGGGTCGATTGGACATAGTTGAGGATGTTGTGGATAGCTTTCAGGCACAGGTTGAGGTGGAGATCACTAGTGGTGGCTTGGATTGGAGAGCCATTTGACAGTTGTTTGAGCGTGAGTCACATCACAGGCAGGCCTTAGAGGATATGTTTTGGGATGGTCACACCGAGGTGATGCGACCACGATCAGGGCTCCCCTTGCATATTTTACGTTGTAGGCACCCCATCATAGCAACACACATTTATCCGAGATATCTCACTACGAATGGTGGTCGATTGCCTCACAACCGTCAGATAGCCAGGTCATTTGCCATGCAGCTATACGCTGAGTTTGTGCTTGGTCATCGGGTAGACTACCTTAGTACCCATCCAGGATCAGGAGCGGGACATGGTAGGATGGGGCATCAGGAGCGTCAAATTGCAGGTGTTCGGCGTCGACGCGAGGCACTAGAGTTGCACACCATCCCTACACCGGCATTGCGAGCGGTGGGAGGACAGATTAGGGGGGATGTTCATTCAGTGGCATCATCCTTGTAGCACATGGTCTCTGCCCTATCGAGATCTATTGCGATTCCACCTCCCTCACCTCGATCATCGATGGAGCCTCCCACATCTACACCACCTCCCACATCTACACTGCCTCAGCACGAGTTGGAGGCTCGAGATGCATGGATTGCAGAGTTGGAGGCATTGTTGGCCGAGTCTAGGGATGAGGTTAGTTATTTTGATTATGTTAGTTTATTTTTTTGTAGCGTGTTTTAAACTGAAGTTTTTTGGTTAATTCTCACCATGTACGCGACATGTTTGCATTGCAGGCACATCTATTGCGTCAGGAGATGAAGTCTCGCGTACGACTGTTGCAAATAGATTTGGAGGAGCAGAGGATTCGGACACGCATAGCATACCATCGTGCGGAGCACTATATTTTGCAGTCGAGGCATATTAGTCGTGATCCATCTCGCCGTAGGATTGACCCCAGCGTGGCCCTATACCCCGCTCCTCCTGTAGATGTGCCGACTAGGACACCCATAGACGCAGTAGTCATAGCCAGGCTTCCTACTGCCACGAGGAGTTTGACACCGTAGGGTGGTTTGGACTAGGGTGCGCGGCCACATCGCACATCTCCATTGCATGACCCACCACATTGTGGCACGATCAGTGTGCCTTGTATGCTTTGCTGACATTGATGTGGCCACATACAGAGGACTAGGCATGGATGATCTATATCCTGGTCATCATCAGGCCATTGATCCATTCGCCCGCGTAGTCTTGACAGAGCACTATAGGGAGGAGGCACAGAGAGCATTGCTGATGCAGGAGGGTGCTGATACATCGGTGGTTGCAGCATGCGTTCCACGATGCTTTTCGTATGGTGATTTCATGCCAAGTGACGAGGCACGAGCAGAGGAGGCACGCCGGATTGAGCTAAAGGCAGAGTTGTAGACATCATTGTAGCAGTGGGTGGAGCAGCAGCTAGGGCGGGGCCGAGACCAGCGTCTTCTACATGTAGAGACGATTACTCGCGCTGGATTTGAGGCACGAGTATTCGCAGATGCACGACTATGGGAGCTGAGATGCACATACATAGAGGAGGCGAGGGAGGCAGAGATGGCAGCGGTGGCGCATGTAGCATGCCCTCCTCTTCATCAAGATGAGGCTGGCCCATCTCATGCAGGTGATGAGGCTGGCCCATCTGAGCCGGCTTTGCCTGAGGGCACACAGCAGACGGTTGGGTAGCAAGTCATACAGGAGCCACGTCAACGTTCCACTAGAGGATCATATGTAGAGCTATCAGATTCGGATTCAGGATGATTGTTTAGGCTTCACACGTTTCTTGTATAGGGATGCACTTCTGCAGCATGATGATGATGATGTACAGATTCATTTTGGTACTTTCATGATATTGTTCCCACTTTTATGATGTATGAGCATTTTCGTACTTTCATGATGTTCTTCACACTTTGTTTATCTCAGTTATCTCAGTTTATAGTTTGTTTAAATCTAACATAAACATTTAAAATTAGGAGTATGATTTTGAATTTCGAATATCTCAATTCACACATCTAATACATAAGGTATTTAAAAAAGAATGCCAGGTGAAGTAATTGTAAACATTAAGCATTGAAAAAGTGTTCAAGCTCCAACTTTATCATTTTGAATATCATATTGAATTTCGTATATATCAATGCTTGCAATTATTACACTAAACCTAAGAGCCATGCGAAGTTTCATCCCCACGTGCGTATTTAAAATTAAGAGTATGATTTTGAATTTCAAATATCTCAATTCACACATCTAATACATAATGTATTTTAAAAATAATGCCGTGTGTCGTAATTGTAAACATTAAGCATTGAAAAGATGCTTGCAAAAATGTATGCATTATACCTTCCACGTCGCACAAACCAGATCAGTTGGAGACCAAATCTTGCGTGGATGTACGTCTAGGGTAGCCTAAGAGCCATGTGAAGTTTCATCCCCAACAGGGTTTAGGATTTAGGGTTCAGGGTTTAGGGTTTAGGGTTTAGTCGTGCTAGTAGGGATTATAAAAATGTACACATTATCCTTCCACGTAGCGCATACCAAATCAGTTGGAGACCAAATCTTGCGTGGATGTACGTCTAGGGTAGCCTAAGAGGCATGTGAAGTTTCATCCCCAACAGGGTTTAGGATTTAGGGTTCAGGGTTTAGGGTTTAGGGTTTAGTCATGCTAGTAGGGATTGTAAAAATGTACGCATTATACCTTCCACATGGCGCATACCAAATCAGTTGGAGACCAAATCTTGCGTGGATGTACGTCTAGGGTAGCCTAAGAGGCGTGTGAAGTTTCGTCCCCAACAGGGTTTAGGATTTAGGGTTCAGGGTTTAGGGTTTAGGGTTTAGTCATGCTAGTAGGGATTGTAAAAATGTATGCATTATACCTTCCACGTGGCGCATACCAAATCAGTTGGAGACCAAATCTTGCATGGATGTACGTCTAGGGTAGCCTAAGAGGCGTGTGAAGTTTTGTCCCCAACAGGGTCTAGGATTTAGGGTTCAGGGTTTAGAGTTTAGGGTTTAGTCGTGCTAGTAGGGATTGTAAAAATGTACACATTATACCTTCCATGTGGCGCATACCAAATCAGTTGGAGACCAAATCTTACATGGATGTACGTCTAGGGTAGCCTAAAAGGCGTGTGAAGTTTCATCCCCAACAGGGTTTAGGATTTAGGGTTCAGGGTTTAGGAATTAGTCGTGTTAGTAGGGATTGTAAAAATGTACGCATTATACCTTCCACGTGGCGCATACCAAATCAGTTGGAGACCAAATCTTGCCTGGATATACGTCTAGGGTAGCCTAAGAGGCGTGTGAAGTTTCGTCCCCAACAGGGTTTAGGATTTAGGGTTCAGGGTTTAGGGTTTAGGGTTTAGTCATGCTAGTAGGGATTGTAAAAATGTATGCATTATACCTTCCATGTGGCGCATACCAAATCAATTGGAGACCAAATATTGCGTGGATGTACGTCTAGGGTAGCATAAGAGGCGTGTGAAGTTTCGTCCCCAACAGGGTTTAGGATTTAGGGTTCAGAGTTTAGGGTTTAGGGTTTAGTCGTGCTAATAGGGATTGTAAAAATGTACGCATTATACCTTCTACATGGTGCAAACCAAATCAGTTGGAGACCAAATCTTGCGTGGATGTACGTCTAGGGTAGCCTAAGAGGCATGTGAAGTTTCGTCCCCAACAGGGTTTAGGATTTAGGGTTCAAGGTTTAGGGTTTAGGGTTCAATCGTGCTAGTAGGGATTGTAAAAATGTACGCATTTGTCCTTCCACGTGGCGCATACCAAATCAGTTGGAGACCAAATCTTGCGTGGATGTACGTCTAGGGTAGCCTAAAAGGTGTGTAAAGTTTCGTCCCCAACAGGGTTTAGGATTTAGGGTTCTGGGTTTAGGGTTTAGGGTTTAGTCGTGCTAGTAGGGATTGTAAAAATGTACGCATTATACCTTCCACGTGGCACATACCAAATCAGTTGGAGACCAAATCTTGCGTGGATGTACGTCTAGGGTAGCCTAAAGGCGTGTGAAGTTTTGTCCCCAATAGGATTTAGGATTTAGGGTTCAAGGTTTAGGGTTTAGGGTTTAGTCGTGCTAGTAGGGATTGTAAAAATGTACACATTATACCTTCTACGTGGTGCAAACCAAATCAATTGGAGACCAAATCTTGCGTGGATGTACGTCTAAGGTAGCCTAAGAGGCGCGTGAAGTCTCGTCCCCAACAAGGTTTAGGATTTATGGTTCAGGGTTTAGGGTTTAGGGTTTAGTCATGCTAGTAGGGATTGTAAAAATGTACGCATTTGTCCTTCCACGTGGCGCATACCAAATCAGTTGGAGACCAAATCTTGCGTGGATGTACGTCCAAGGTAGCCTAAGAGCTGTGTGAAGTTTCATCCCCAACAGATAAGTCCACGTGCGTATTTCATTAGTACATGCGCCATTTTTCATATGTAGTTGTGCTAGTAGGGATTGTAAAAATGTACGCATTTGTCCTTCCACGTGGCACATACCAAATCAGTTGGAGACCAAATCTTGCGTGGATGTACATCGACGGCAGCATAAGAGCCGTGCAAAGTTTAATCTCCAATAGATAAGTCCACATGCATATTTCGTTAGTACGTGCGCCATTTTTCACACATAGTTGTGCTAGTAGGGATTGTAAAAATGTACGCATTTGTCCTTCCACGTGGCACATACCAAATCAGTTGGAGACCAAATCTTGCATGGATGTACATCTAGGGAGCCTAAGAGCTGTGTGAAGTTTCATCCCCAACAGATAAGTCCACATGCATATTTCATTAGTATGTGTGCCATTTTTCATACGTAGTCGTGCTAGTAGGGATTGTAAAAATGTACACAGCTATCCTTCCACGTGGCGCATACCAAATCAGTTGGAGACCAAATCTTGCGTGGATATACGTCTAGGGTAGCCTAAGAGCCGTGTGAAGTTTCATCCCCAACAGATAAGTCCACGTGCATATTTCATTAGTATGTGTGCCATTTTTCATACGTAGTCGTGCTAGTAGGGATTGTAAAAATGTACGCAGCTGTCCTTTCACGTGGCGCATACCAAATCAGTTGGGCACCAAATCTTGTGTGGATGTATGTCTACGGTAGCCTAAGAGCCGTGCAAAGTTTAATCTCCAGCAGATAAGTCCACATGCATATTTGATTAGTACGTGCGCCATTTTTCACACGTAGTCGTGCTAGTAGAGATTGTAAAAATGTACGCATTATACCTTCCACATGGCGCATACCAAATAAGTTGGAGACCAAATCTTACATGGATGTATGTCTAGGGTGACCTAAGAGTCGTGCGAAGTTTCATTCCCAACAGATAAGTCCACATGCGTATTTCGTTAGTACATGCGCCATAGCTTTGCCGCAGTCGTGCTAGTAGGGATTGTAAAAATGTACGCATTGTACCTTCCTCGTGGCACATACCAAATCAGTTCAGACCAAATCTCACGTGGATGTATGTCTAGGGTGGCCTAAGAGTCGTGCGAAGTTTCATCCCCAACAAGTAAGTCCACACGCGTATTTCGTTAGTACGTGCGCAAATTTTCTTAGTCACGTTTTTAAAATGTCCTAAAGCACAAAACAAATTACAACATTACTGCTAATAAACAATTTTTTGTTTTACAAACACAACAAATCCCATTGAGAAGACATCGGACATCATGTAAAAAATAGAATCTAATACAATGATGTGTATGAACGTGTATACAGCCATCATAGTGAAATACAAAATATGAGTCCATGAAAATTACAATGGTACGGTCACACAATGAGCCTATACATATCGAATACAAAAAAGTGTAATCAACTAGTGATACCCAATAAAAATCAATCTGATCAACTGATGATCCCAAAAAATATGATATGTAATGTGCTACTCCTCAGGATCAGCTCTCATGCCAATAGTTGCAAGTATGCTCTCGTGATCCACCACTACAAGGCACCATCGTGGAGTGGACGTCGCCTTGCAAGTGCGAACACGACTCAAAGTAATCTTGATCCCAACAACAAGATGAGAATACATGTATGCCTCCTGATCCGCCATGTACTCCTGGAACTCAATATAGCGACCACGCCTTTGTATCTGCTGAAAATAGTGGCCACCTATGATCATGCTATGAGCATTGAAGTGCATCCCATGCCCATCCACTGTATCCATGGCAGCCACAATAGCACGATGTGCTACCAAGGCATCACTGGAGTTCCTATGCTTAATAGAAGCATAGGAACGTCGAACACTGCTAAGGACCTCGCTAGATACAACCCTATCTCTACGTGCACCAAGACCAGCAAGCCTCCTACACTCTACCAAGTCAAGGTGATCAATCAGGGATGTGAGAAGACAAGACTGCGAAGCTGGCGTGAGGTCACAAAAAAAAGACTGCACAATCTTGCTAGTACGACGACGGATAGTGGACTTCGACAAGTCACGTCGTGAAGCAACACTGCTGCTGCAAGGTGGGGCAAGGGGATCAATGGGAGATGGTAGGGTGGACGGGGGAAGGGAGGCGCCAAGCGGAGCGGGGGCAGGGGGAGGGGGAGGGGGAGGGGGAGGGGGAGGGGGGAGGGTGGAGGGGGAAGAGGTAGAGGTGGAGGCCAAAATGTAGGTGGGTAGGGGAAGGGCGGAGGCTAGAGGTAGGGGAGCGGATGAGGATGGGGGGACAATGGAGGTGGGGGTGGAGGTGGAGGTCGGGGTGGAGGTGGGATGTAGAGGTAGAGCTGGAGGTGGATCAGTGGTGGCAACGCGAGTTCAAGCTCTAGAGGCTCTCTTGTGCTCACGAGCCTTCCACTTGCACTCCTCATCAATGAGATTTGGGGGGGGGTTCCTACATCTTTCACGTCTACTAGCTCTACGGCTTTGAGAACCCATTCTCAATGACAGTAGGATGGAAGGTGTGACAAAGTGATGAGGAGGCAAGAATGGCTAAGAATGGGTGAAATGAACCAAAACGTGGTGTCTTATAGAGAGCCTCAACTCATCCACTAGATTGCTCTTAGATTGCTCTTCATTATTATTGGTCGAGAGGTGCTAAGATTGAAACTAATTGGCTAAGTTTTGGTGCTAAGATTGATACTAATTGGCTAAGTTTTGTACCTTCAAATACCTCGATCGAGGTCTGCTATGCCCAGAGCCCAGATCATATACCTCGATCAGACCATATACCTCGATCGAGGTATTCAGTGCATTACGCATGTATAAACCTCGATCGAGGTATCCCTAGGTGTCCTCGGTCATATACCTCGATCGAGGTATTGTATGTCTCACGCAGGTCATATACCTCGATTGAGGTATTGTATGCCTCGCACATCGTCATGTGTATACATTTGGCTGATGTGGCACCATGCATGGTCATGAAGTGGTAATATAGTCTCTTCCATGACATTGAAAGGTGATGTGGCATGATGAGTTGGCATTCATGAGGTGGTAGATTGACATGGCAAATTGAGGTGGAGGGATTGGTGACGTGGCAAGGTTGAGGAGGTATGCCAAGGTGGCATTGTGTGATCACATGGCTCATGATGTGGAATGATGAGGTGACACATGTGGCAGCACGTGTGGCAATGTAAGGTGACATGGCAAGGAGTGATGTCACATCTCCTTGATGAGATGGCACCATGTGGTCTAACAACGTGGCATGGTTTTGATGACTCAGCCTTCCACATGGGTAGCATGTAGACTCCAAAGGCTTGCCACTAGGGTCGGTGATGCTCCTAGCCTACCTCACCAAGCCTAATACCAAGCCTACCTTGTCTTGGTATTAGGCTTGGGTGGCCCTTTTGCCCCCCACAAAAGGGAGATTTAACTATTGAAGGCCATATCGTATGTTTCCCTTACTCAAATTTATCCAAAATTTTTTCCTCTTATTCATCATGCAGAGGACTAAAAATATTGACATTTTTGAAATGTTTGGTCATGTTTGAGAATTACTAGATTTATTTTTAATATTCTTTATTGATCCTCTAAGGAGTAAAAGTAAAAATTAAACTTCAATCTTCGTAAATCTAACCGTTGGATTTGGGATTTGATGATTCAATCACACACCCTTATGTGCCTACTAACCTTCCACCAAATTGGATTTGCTTAATTATTCAAAATACTAAAAAAAGTGGTGTGCTACTAAAATGCATGTATTTTATGACTTTATTTATTATAAATACTTATTTATAATTAGATAAATCATTCAAAAAATTACCAATAAATCAATTTAAGCTCTACATAATGCAAAGAGACCACTTACAAAGTTTCAATAACATTTAATCTAAAATGAGTGAGAAATTTAGAATTTAATATGACACTCTCTGTTCGTGACAAACATGTGACCACCCTGGAACCATGCCGTGTGACACAAAGAAATTTTTTGTGTGTGCATCGAATTTTTGATCAGACTATACGATTGTGTGCACAATAGCAAGTGTGATGTTGTGTCAGAAGACTTCAAAGACTAGATCCATAGGGAAGTAGGTGAGATTTGCATTTTTGTGTGCTAAAAAGCTTGTTTTTCCACCTCCTAAGGATTGGGGAGTGAACAAAAAGTGGACACCCTTAGCTTGCTACTTCCCCTTGGCATTGTCGAAGACATGGAGTTCGGAATTAACAGTCTCAAAGAATGGATTGCTGACCAAGGAGCACAGAGAGAGGCCAAAATTCGACAAGGTTCTCCTTTGACACACATGGAGAGAGAGGAATTTGATGCACAAAGGCACGCAGAGAGGGAGGAGACTCTCAAGATAGCAGAGAGTGAAAGACTTTTAAGACGTATGATAAAAGCACGACAAGATCTCTTAGACTTCTTAAGTAACCTTTGTTATCGCAGCTCTCGTCATGGGCGATTTGATGCGGATGCTCAGAGAACAATAAGAGCCTCACAGAGATATTATAAAGAAACAATTTGTGATTGCTTAAATTTCTTCTTTGCATGTAATTATGTTGAGGATACAGCTGCGGAGGCAGTGAAAGATTGGGTTATTGAGAAGATAAGAGAGACCAATGATGAGATCTTCTAGACTTTGGGTGATTAAGAAGATAAGAGAGACTGTATTAAGGTGTTTTTTGACACCATATGGCTTTGAGTTATATGATCTACTTCTTGTACAAATGTGATGTGCTCTTTTTGAAATGTACTCTAGTTTTAATAACATGTCACGCCATTTTTTCTAATTTGATTTTTTAAAATCTTACTTTTTGTCTCTTTTAACAATGTGATGTCCTCTATTTTTAATGTACTCTAGTTTTAATAACATCTCACATCATTTTTTCTAATTTGATTTTTTAAAATCTTCCTTTTTGACTCAATGTTTTGTTTTATAAGAGCCTCTTTTTTTTAAATGTTTTATCCAAAATTATCTCACAAAATGAATTTGGACAGTGCACGAGTCCAAAATTAATGAAATAGGTGTTGTAGGCCTCCCTCGTCACGAGACTTCAACTACAAAGCAGTCTTGATGTGGACGATGCATGACTTCCCAGGCTATGGCAAGTGTTCAGGTAAGAATTGCACTTCTAATTATGAATAGGCAAAGGATGTGGCACCCTAAACCCACCTTCAACTCTTAATTGCATCTATTGTTCAGGTCTCACTACATTGGGTTACCATGCATGTCCTGTTTGTGGTACTTTGCTAGTTGCCTCATGGGCAGACGCATTGAATAAGGTCATCTATGAGAATGACCATCGATTTCTCCCACCTGATCATCCTAGATATGTTGCCCCTTGGAATGAAGTCCTCCCACAATCACTCACCGTGGGAGATTGGATGAGAATTTGGGACAGTTCCACGACTCCTCCACCACTTGGCATGAGCCGGTAAGGGTTTGTAACTATTGTGTGCTATATTGGTTGGAAATAAAGATTGCTTGCTAACACTTTATTTTGTTTAGATACTCCATCTTTTATCGTTTACCATATTGGTCCCACCTCAAGATCAATCACCTGCTTGATCCCATGCATATCTTCAAGAATGTGGCATCTACCATTTGGGAGCATTTGAATGGGACAGAGATTCCATAGACATAAGGGAGGATATACGTACCACAAGGAGGATGCTTGAAGCTTGGCCGCAAGAGAGACCAAATGGGCATGTTTTTTTACCTCATGCACCATGGAGGTTATCAAAGCTAGAGATGGCAGCGGTGAAGTGCACTATTACTACAATTCATACTCCCACTGGATGCATGAGGTGTTTGAAGGGAGCCTTTACAAAGAGCAAGAAAAGAGGTGTAGAGCAATTATATGACTTGAAATCTCATGATTGGCACAAGATGCTCCAAGTAAGTATTATATGTGCATAATATCTTTTTCCTTTCAAATTTGTGAGTGAATAATTATAAGCAACTAATCAACCACCTCCTCATGGATTCAGTTCATACTACCTACTAGCATTTCACGTAGTGCATCGAAGGACGTGAAAGATTATATTTACAAGATGGGCGAGCTTGTGAGATACTTTACATGATACAAAATATGATGCGTATCAATGCTCCATGCAAGGTGTTCGTATTGCTAATATGGTGTACTTTTTCATTTCTAGGTATGTGAGCTCGATCCCACCTGCACGCTTGAGAATGCTCGAGTTATGTAAGTGGAGGTGGTTTGTTTAGTGGAGGAGACATTTCCACGTTCTATTCTCACAAGCCAACTACATCTCATAGTGCATTTGGTGGATGAGATTGCTATATGCGGTACTATACATGCATGATGGTTGTTCTTCCTCGAGCGCTTCATGAAGACCTTGAAGGGTTTCGTGAGACAAAATGCAAGACCCGAAGGTAGCATGGCTGAGGATTGGTTCGTACAAGAGTCACTTGTATATATTTTTGAGTTTCTTGTTGACGTGGATAGCTCTCTCCCACGACTATGGAGAGATGATGAAGACCTAAGGACGACCTCTATTGTGCCTCAAGGGAAAGGACGCAACAAAGTAATAGACACGGAGTTGCATAATAGTATCAACCTCTATTGCGTGCTTAATAGTGATGTGATGAAAAGATGGGTGACAAGATACAAGGATGCAAAGGCAAGAAGACAAGAAGAAAGGTCCCTCTGTCGTACACCATGGATCTCGTGTGCCATACCCTCAGTATCTAAGAGCACTTCCAAAGGATATTCATGTGGATTGGCCACTTGATGAAATGGAGAAAGCAGAGAAAGACGAGGGGATGCATATCACAATGGAAGAATGGGAGTATGCTAGGGGATGCATGAGCAAGGTCGGTATATAGAATGTTATGCATAAGTTAGGAGCTTTCAATAATTTAGATTTCTTATTTAATTGATTTTTTCTTGGTGTAGTGCACTATGTTCAATGCTATATGGTGTGAGGGCAAGCATTTTCAAACACAACGGATTGATGATAAGAGAAACACACAAGATTGTGGCATCATTGCTAGCTTTGAGGGAGCCAATGGAGCCATGGATGATTATTGTGGCATAATCCAAGATACTATTAAGCTTGACTTTCGACACTTCTTTGTGTATGTTTTGGATGTAAAGTGGTTTAAGGATGTGGTGGAAAGAGGCCCTAATGCAACAATCAAATGCCATGCAAGTGGCTTTGTAACTATTGACTCCACAAAGTTTTGGCAAAGTAGGAAGGACCTCGGGGGGGTCACTAAGTATAAACCCTTTATATCACGTACGTTCAAGGCCTATTTCTAAAATTCCTTATCTGTAATTTTTTCATTAATAAAATGTACCCCTTTTCTATACAAATCTTTAAATTCTTTCCAAAACTATTTTAAATAGTCCCTTATGTATATTTATTTCTGTAAATTTTGGAAATAGAAAATATCCTTCTGTTGAACTCACGTGATAGGGTTACATATGATGAGTGACCCCCCCGAGGGAAGGACACACTAGTAGTACCGCAACAATGTGAACAGGTACTGTGCACACATATAAAAATACTCGCTTTTAAATATTTGATGCAAGGAAAATAACATGATTGTATTTGTGTTTGAATTAGGTTGTCTATCAACCAATGGTGGATAATAATAGATGGTGGCATGTCATACCTATTATGCCACGTTCCAAAGTGATGTATAGTACATTTACTAATATGGAGCATATGGAGGATGATCATGGCCATGGACATGATGATGACCGTGATACGAGAGAGGAGGATGATCATGAGATAGGAGATACAGATATTGAGTCCATTATCCGTGAGGACAAGCCTACCATTGGTGATGCAATTTCGATGAGCACATGAGTAGCACAAGTAGTAGTGGGTTGAATGTATTTGTAGATCTAAACACTTGTTTGGATTTTGAAGTAGATAGTTTGGCAAGGGTTGATCTCATTGAGGATGAGATTGAATCGTAGCCCATCATTGATATTGGCAAAACTATTTTATATTGTCTCATTCTCCTCACCTCACTTAATTCTTGTATATGTGGGCTTGCAAAAAAGCATTGATGTTTTTGTTAAAATTATGTGCTTTGGTAATCATGGGCAATGTTTGAAAAGCAATGATGTACACCAAAATCTCACTTTCTGTATTCTCTATTTTGCGTCTAAATATGCATCTAAATACGTATCTAAGTCTCAGTGTAAACGTGCTAATAGACGCGCTAATACACGTGCAAATAGATGTGCTCATAAATGCAATGTTAGATGGGCCCGTATTTTCTCAATGTAGATGCACAAATAGATATGTTAATACACACGCAAATAGACGAGCTGTTAGACGCACGATTAGATGCACCCGTAATTTCTCTATTCAAGCAACGCCTATAGACGCGCCTGCTATTTTGCACATCTACCAAGCGCATCTATAGTTGCTTTGTGTTGTTGTGTTGGAATATATTGTGGTATTAAAAGAACAATGAGCATGTGAGCATGGGTTACATATCGAAGCTTGGATACCATAGTATCCATTGGACCACCACTTGGACCCAAGATATAAAGTTTGGTTGCTTTCCAGTGGAGATAATGAAAAGTAATTATGCATATTTTGAACTATTACCCCAGTGAGGTGTGGAAATTACAATCCGCCAACAAAAGAGACTTTGGAAACAAGGCATGCGCATAATATTATATAAATTTTTAATGTCATTGTATGGCCATGGATTATTTTAGAGAGCTATAACACTAGTTGAATTTAGACTCATGAATATAAGGATATGTAGATTTGAATAAGTTGATGCTTTAAATTTTAACTCGCTGCATGTTTTGATGAATGACTTGTATTGCAATTTTGGCTTTTTAATCATAACTTTGTTCTTTTTTGTAGTAATTTTGTAATTTTTTGTTCAAATTTTTTTGTTATCTATAAGTTTTGGAAAAATATATTAAATTGTTTAGAATAGGAACTTGAAATCATGTTTCGATGATGAACAACATGACATAATTTTTCATGTAGAAGTTGATCTCTTTGGTATTTATAGTAAATTTCAAAATTTATCTTCCTTTCTTCATGAGATATTTTTAATAACATATTCGAAATATTTTAAATTTTTTTGTGTGTTTTAATTTGTAGCTGTGTCGAACAAACAAATGTGTTCAAGATTTAGAATGGTCCATCAAAGTTGATCTTGAGATAGATGAGATGACTTTGATGCTTCCTAAAATGCTTCCAAGATTAAAAATGGTCCATCAAAGTTGATCCTGATATAGATGAGATGACTTTGATTCTTCCAAATATGCTTCCTAGTGGAAGAGTAGTAATTTCAAGCCAATTATAAATATCAAAGACATAGCCAAAAGCGAGTCTAACATTGGGGAAGTTGAGATGTTTGGGATTGATTATAATAAGACGCCTCTTGTCATATTGGAGGACAAATCTTCTTACAAAGCTGTGACTCCTCCTACTTTAGTAAAACAATTAAAAAAAGTCAAGGTTGAAGGAAAGATAAGCTATTATCCATATATAATTTTATATTTCTTGTTTTTATGTAGTTTTTTTAAAGAACAATGAGTCATTCAATTTACTTTGTTTGTTCAGGATCTTATATTTACAAGGGGCCAAGTGCTCGTGGCCTATGCTGAGAGGCAGGGCATAGATCTCATCACTCAGTTGGAAATGCTTTGGGAACCAACATTCTGTCCAAAACCCAGATGCCCCAGCAACACCCACAAGAGGGTGAGTAGCTCTCCTCCTCTCGCCATCTGCTCTGTGTGTGGAGTAGCATTCTCAGCAATGGCGATGTAGATCAGTATGTCCACCCACACCCTTGCCAACGTCTGCCACATATCGGCCGTCTCTTCCCGTATCAGATATCGGCCATAGTCGATGGCAGGATCCACTGATTCTGCACTGATTTCGCCCGTGGTTTCGTAGCCTCGCAACAGCGCTTTATCGATGCGTTGTTCACGATCCCCAGTGCATATCTTCTTCAGCTTCTCTTCGAAGCGTTTGTAGAGCCCTGAGGCGAGGTCCGGATCCTCGGGCATGAGCTTCGGGCGCTTGAGCATGAGGTGCAGACAATACCTCGACAGCCAAATGCTCACTTTAGCAGCTTCTGGGATCCCATCGGGTTGATCTGCAGGCTGGAGTTTGTTGAGTTCGATCTTTGGCTCTGGAGGAACTAGACTCATCTCACAGACGCTGGTTACCAGGTGCCAGTGCACAATGGTCTCCTCCAAGCCCGACCCGGAGCTGGGGAAGGATGATCTTGCATGCGATGCCGAAGCAGTGCCTGGTCTCTTCAAAGGGAATGTGGGTAAGCTATGTGCAATTCGATCCCTTTCGCGTACAAGATCCAGACGTCGGTCGCCCCCGAACCTCTCCTTCATCTTCGAGATCAAGTAATCGTGCAGCGTTTGCACGTTGATGTCGACCAGGTGAGAGATGGCTTCCCTCCTTTCTCTTATCTTACGCAAGGTCTCGATTTCAAACAGGATCAGATAGTGCACGGACACCGCATCCAAGCAAGCGACCACAATGGAGAGCTGCTCGACCCTGTAGCGCCAGTGAGTTTGCTTGGGCCTGCCGATGTAGCGAAGGCTTGCAAGTATGGCCTTCACGTTGAATTTGTGCATGCTCTTCCGGAAACCTCGAACGTCTCGGCTGCTCGCACGGATCAGGCGCTGCTCTGTGATGTATGTGCACGCCAGCCACACCCGCATCCAGTTCGACTTGAAGAGTCTGTGGATCTGCAACCACTCTAGCAACAGCGCCACCGCCACCAGGACGTAGGTGAAGGCTCGCACTTGGCCTGAGGCTCCTGCGACCGCAACGCTGCTCCTGTGACACCCCACATGCATCGCGTCCCCTACTACGAGACCGAAGAATACCATTACAAGCAACGACACGCCCACAAGCCGAGTCGCCACCCCAAGTCCTTGATACCATCTTTCTGCTGCGGCTTTGCTAAACACGCCATCGAATATGAAACTGAGCTCCAGGTCGATCAGCTCCAAGGTCGACTTCGGAGTCCGGCCGTGCTGCTGCGACGTATTATCAGATTGCTGCGACCGAAGAAGTATTTTTCTCACCTTCTCGTAGTCGGAGTCTTTCTGGTGTATACGCAAATTGGTGAGTCGCCTCCTGTAGATCTTGAAGAGGGCATAGGCGAGGCACACGTCTTTGACGTCTTTCAGATCTTTGGACTCGCAGATGTGGGCGTAAGTCACCATTTCGAGTAGGGATTCCGTCGACTCAGCTCTTTTCCCCTTGTTGTAAAATTTGTCATACCATCCCAAGTCGCCAGCGACCACCAGGTCATTTTGCTGCAGATCTGAGGCCATGTACTTGTATATAGGACGCGCAGATTTCAGTACTTGTGCTGCGCTTCCGCACCTCAAAGCGTACACCTTCTCTGCGTATTTGAGCGTCCCCAGAACGAAGAGCAGGCCGCCGATGGGCAAATACCTATGACAACGAGTAGACCTGCTCAATATGCACGCAGCTGCCACGGCCTCGAACACCATCTTGAAGGCAGAACGACGCCAAAGCTCGTTATCGGCTGGGGAGTAAGCGTTGATGGCGTCGGCTGCGCCAAGATGATAGAGCACCAAGGGAGCCCACAACGAGAAGACGTTGTCGCATCCAGAACCCAACATGAGGCCCAACCCGTATGCGGCTGTAGCGTCCACGCCCAAGTAGGCAATCCATACTGCGGCATGGAAATACAGGTTGAGCGTCCGCTTTCTGAAGAATCCTGCCAGCACCAATAGAGCCTGTAAAGACATGGTGGCGACGACGAGGATGGTGATTTTCCAGTCCGTCCAGACGTCGAGCAAGGCGGAAAAGAACGATCCATTCGAATCGGAAGTATCGCAGATAGCCATGGCAAGATTGGAGATCAGATGGAGGTAAAGAACCAGAGCAGGCCGAGAGCCAGCTAGAGGGGTGATGGAGGATGCAGCAGGATAGCATGAATGACAAAATAATATTTCCTCCTGCTTCTATCCTCCGTCTGTAGATGCCAAAGAAATCGGCACAAACAAAGCGATCAATGCCCCAGAGTCCTCTTGCTTCATCTGGCAGTCATCCGTAGATCCGCACTATAATGTTTCGCAGACTGCTGCATGAGCAAGCAAACAACTTCCACGCTTGAGTGATTCTCGGTCCTTCCTGTGCTTCCATGATCCATCCCGCACATCCACGAACAATTTAAGCTGTAGTTCTCGCTCTTGCTTCGCTCCAAATAACCGCTTGTCGATTCCAATTTATCTCGTGCAGCTTGCTAGGGATGCCGATTTCTTTTAGCTTGCTTCGTTGCGCCTCCAGCGATTTGGGGTGATAGATGCCAATTTCTTTTGGCTTGCGTGCTTCCTTTCCTTGCGACTCCAGCAACCCGGGGAGCCACCTTTCCAAGTGTAAGGTTTTCATGCCATTTGCCAACAGGAAAGCTCTCACGTGTCAGTTTGGAATTGGGGGTGGTGTTGTTATATTTGGCATGCATACATACATACATACATATATATGTGCATGTACACACTAGTTAGTATGTATGTACACTAGTTAGTATGTATGTATACTGTGAGAGTGTGCGAGCACGTGCCCATGTGTATGTGCTTTTACCACACAAAAATAGTGTTTGTGTGTATGTATATCTACATACACACACATAGATGTACATATCTATGTATGTATATGCATAAAACCCGTGGCTTGCAAGGGAATATTAAAATATGTGCTCAATCACAAGAACACAAGGCGAAATATTGCATTAACTACGACCAAATATTACGATGAGCCCCTATAAATCAAGTGATTATTGAAGGGCAAATAGATGTCATTCTTTCTCCCTTGCGGGCTTGAAGTAATACTGGAGTATAGAATTGGTCAATCTTCCTTGTGCTCTGCATGCAAACATTCAAATTCGAGTTCAATTTCTAAGTTGGCCATCAAAAATACCGCCCTCCTTTATGTATCAACTGAAAGCTTCTCTCATAAATTGATAAGAGGGCACAAAAAAAAAGTACTCTAAAGTACGTGTTGCCCATCAGTTATTATAAGCCTCTTGAAGAAATGCCTCACCTCAAACTTGTCTTCTAGTCTCTCATGGACACCCCATGAAAAATAGCCTCAACAAATTCATTCCTCAGGTCATTGCAAATGACTTCAAGGCTCCAGCTTTTCCTTCACTCAGCCATCCTGTAAGGACCATAGAGAGGCTTCGCTTGTGGTGTTTTGGATCACATAATGTCTATGGGTATGACTATGGCACAGCCATGGTCATATCCATAGTCATATCCATCGCTTATGGTTCTGGATCACAAAAGGTTTATGGATATGACTATGACTGTGACTGCATGGCATTGGTAGTCTTTCGACTTTAATTGTGCTAGGTTGTGGGAGATCAAAGATCAAATCAAGCTACAACGTCCAAACATATGGACTTCTGTCAGCTCTACTCACTCTGTTCGACGGCATCACCTAAGTTACATTAATTTGTTTGATTTTTTAAATTAAAAAAAGCATAAAAAATCTTGAATTTCTTGATTTGAACGAATCCAATGAATTGTCCTAATATATTCATATGAATAATTTTTTACTTGTATGAATAACATAAGTTATTACTTTCAAATCACTCTTCTATTGGGACTTATTTGACTATTGCTCCTTGACATTCTCCAAGGCATCCCTTTCTGAGCCTTTTTCTAGCGATCTATCCTTGCTAGATTGAACCATATTAAAATCACCTGGGAGAATCCCTCTTCCACCAATTGCATCTAGTGGACCCCAAGTGCTCTTCTTGTCCCTATAATTGTCTGGGACATAAATAGATGTAACTGTGAAGCACTGCCCTTTGATAAGACAAGTTAAAGAGACCCATCTATCCCATTTGTTAACCAAGTCATGAAGCATACAATACCAAAAATGAGAGAATCCCTAGAGCTATCCCACCTTTACTACCTTCATGGTAGTGACACACCAAATTCTTGTTATGTCAAATTTTTGAAGTCTATCTTAAAGAATGTCACCAGTTACTTTGACCTAAGTACAAAAAAAGGGGAGAGGGAATTGGCTACTAGCCAAAAGGCTAGCTCCTCACTTCTTCCAGGGTCAGTTAGTTCCCTGAAATTGTAAGTAAGGAAAGATACAATTTTACTTACCATTCTTTGTGGAACCCTTTTTAGCCTTGAGATTTGGGCTATCACTCTGTAGATTGGCTATTTTTGAGTGTCTTCTTTTATTTTGGACCACAGTAAAATCCTTGTTTTGAGGGGGGGTTTCCTTGTCCTCTTGGGAAGTCTTGGGTGATTTCTCTTCGGAGTCACATCCTACCATGTTGTTAGTGACCATATCATTGTTTCTATTGACGTCCTCTTCAAAATCCTTGGACCATCCAATATCAAAATCCTCATCTTGCATTTTGTCTTGAATTTTTCTAGTCCATTCGTCAATATCATCCTCAAGGCTTCAAACAGCGTGACTTGCAAGTCCACATAGGAAACAATTCTTATAAACAAGTTCTTCTCTAAGACACTTCCATTTCTGTTAAGAATCACCAGAGAGTTAGGCAAGTCCTTAGCTATATCCATATGGATACAAATACGAAGATTCCCTCTTGGGTTTATAACATGTCCAGTTTCATCACCTAAAACCTTACCCAATCACCTATAGAGGGTAGGGAGCTGGTTATAGGGGGCAAAGGTAGATCAAGCAGTTCCACCCATATGGGAATTTTAGTGGACCCCGATTTGTTGTCTAGGGAGAAGTCATGAGACCACCATGAAAGATACGCTAGAGGTTGGTTTCGAATGGTCTATAGCTCATGTTGCAAACTCTTGCCCCCATATTGGCACGTTCAAAAATGAAAATGAAATAACCTTTTTTTAAGGAATCTAAGGTGGTGTTGACTAGTCCCTTCCTCAACCAGTTGGTTCAAATCCAAGTTTCAATCACTGTTCGAGAGGGGTCTAACTCTTGGTAAAGTCCTGACCAATGCATGTGTGCTTAGCCACTCCATAGACTCGAGAAGGAGCTCGTCATTGAGTATAGTAGTGACATTCATACCCATATCAGTAGGCAGTGCTACTCGACTAGGTTTAGAGTTCTCTTCCAAAAATGTGTGTATGCTTTTTTGATGGCCTCCTCTTGGTCCAGTTCCTACAAGAAGAGTCTAGGGGGCCTGTGAGTATTGTGCTTCCTCTTGGACTTCAATTGCTTTTATATCCTATCATTCATCCTCTCTCTAAAAGACTTCTCTGGTTCGTGAGGTGCGCTCGCTACCGACTTCTTGTTTAGTATCATTTTTTATAGCATTGTTGTTGGACTCGCCTTGGCTTCCTACTTTGACATGGGGGAGGGATGTTCCCTTAAATTCAACTTCTTTTCTTGGGTGAGAAAGGACTGAGTTCTCCTCTAGATAGGAAGTGCAAGGAGCAAATCTCAATCAGGCAGGAAGGGAGAAGAGCCTTGTCCTAGCAGTCTATGTTGTTGTCGAGTACAAGGCGTTAGCACCTCTGCTTGTTTGCCCACCTATGTCTCAATGGTGGAGTCTTGTTCATCTCTATAATATTGCACATCCCTTTCAACTCAAGCACCATTACCACCTCTACATCCTCTTGCATGGGTACTGTTTCCACCTTTGTTGATGGTGGGAGAGCACCTTGAGTTGTTGAAGAGAGGTTCTTTGCCATGTTCAATAAAGAAGATTGCATGTGAAATCTGCACCCCAATGCTAAAAAGATCTTGGTGTCTTTCTTGGGCATCAGTGGAGAGAACTCTGAGTCATCAGCGAGTAGATTTCACCAACGTGGTAGCTGTCCTTTTAGTCCCAAACCTTGCACTCGTTATGTCTGTAGTTCAAGCTTAAGATGTAAGAGGGTACAATGTAGATAGGAACTCCAAATCCATCCCCATTGCTGTCCTCCATCTCCTTCCTCCAGATTAGTCTTCACGTCTTGGTTGCAAACTTTGGATACAAGCTCTCCTCCTCCTCTTTGGAGTTTTGTCCCTTGTTCCCTCATCTCCATCTCAGTTTTTGGTATATCTGATCGCATATCATTAGGGGAGAAATGGGATCTCAAAAGGGCCTCATAAGGAATGGATTAGTCCTAATGAAAGGGCCATGGTAGGTCCTAGAAAGTCCTAACCACCCCTCAGCTAGGTGGGTTAAGGCCACAAATAACCCTACTCTTACACCTCTTACACAACTCTTACTTCTAGGTGGGAACCAATAAATTCAAAATTCAAAATTTGAATTTTCAATTCCCTCCCTCCTCTCTCCTCCCTCCCTTGCTCTCCCTCCCCCTCCTCACTCCCACCTCCCCCTCCCTCCTCCTCCCCCTCCCCCCCCTTCCCTCCTCCACGCCTGCTCCTACTCCCCTCCACTTCCCTCCTTCCTCCACCCTTGCTCCTCCTACCCTCCACCTCCCTCCTCCTCCACACTTGCTCTGCCTGACCCCTCCCTCTTTCTCCTCCCTCCTCCCTCCCTCCTCCTCCATGCCTACTCCTCCTCACCCTCCACTCCTACTGGTCTTCCCCCCTTCCCTCCTCCTCCATGCCTGCTGGTGCTCCCCCTCCGTCCCTCCTCTTCAATTGCTGGTCCTCCCTCCCCCATCCCTCCTCCTCCTCGTCCTCCCCCTTCTTGTGTGCTACTCCTTCAAGCCTGCTTCTCCACACCTTCTCCTTCTCTACACTCCTTTACTCATGGCACCATTCGAGGACGTCTCCAACAAGGACCAGGTTCACTTAGAGTTGGAGGCTGAATATGCAAGCACATGTAGTCTGCAATTGAGGGGAGCTTCCAAAATCCAGAGTCTTTATTTCCAAGGAAAGAAGCATCTCGACCTTTGGGTAGAAGGATCCTTGTATCCTTTACATATTGCCAACCAAAAGCACCCTCCTTTTCATACAATGAATGAGCTAGTTTGGTTTGTTGGAAAAGGACATGCGGGGTTGCTTGGCTATTGCAATCAGTTAAACAATGCTCAGAGAATGGCTATGCAAGCAAGTGAGATGCATAGAGCCCCCAACTAGAGTAGCTAGCACATTTAGGAAAGAGCACCATTGTTGCAATACATAACTCTATGTAGGAGCTTCAAAGGTAGAACAAGGATCGTCATGATAAAGTCAAAGCATTGGACTTGGAGCGAAATGCATTGGAATCACAGCAAAAGAAATTACAAGAGTCACTTTGTATGCTAGGTGAAACCAAAAAAGGCTTGGAAAGATCTATACAATCAAGTTCAACAAGGCAAAGAGATGGAATGAGAGAAGGCAAAAGAACGAGTGCAAAAGATGAAAGAAACACCTTTGGGATTGAAGGATAGGAAAAGAAGGTACTTACATAACATGGATCCATTGGCACCCATTGGTGGAGCTAGAAAGAGGAGAATCTGGGCTACAAGTTTGGTTATCAAATGTTCCACAATGAAACTACACTCTTTTGTGCTACACTGTTTGTGACTAATTTTTTCTTGTGTTCGTCTTTAGGAACTTCATGGAAGATGTGATGGGAATGACGAATGGGGACAATATTGAATGTTCATATGCTCTAGCTAGTTTATTGAAGTCAAGTGATGTAATTGGAATGCTAAGGGACCTAAGACACAAGCGCCTACATGTGCAAGTTGCTAAAGAGGTGATGAAGGACTTCAAGGACATTGTGGATGCAAAGGAGATGCTTGCAACTTGTGATACTGTCGGTGTAAGGTGTGAAGCTTACACATCTCTTTTCAAAAATTTTAGGTCTGCTATTTTGGGAAAGTATAAGAAGTCTATAGTGCCCCTACCCACACCTTGGTCCATGAGACATGCACAGCGAGAAACAAACCAACGTGCAAGAGAAAGGCTTGGAGGGTACCATTGCGTAAGGGGCACAATGACTTGGAAGAGTAAAAAGAAATCCGGTTTGCAAACGTTTGAGATGAATGCTTTCAACAATGTCTACTTAGATGTTGAGAAACTGCAACAAGCAATGGTCAAATTCTATGGCATTACAAACTATGGTAAGAGGAAATCCATTACAGCATTGCACTTTACTTAGTTCATTTCCTATATCATGTTTATCCTATAACGATTTCTCCATTTTTTTGTACAGAATACAATGGAAAGCTCATATTTATCATCAAAATGGATGAAGCTCAATTGGTGAAAGAACACAAGTTATAGAGTGTGAGGATCTACATTATGAATAAAGCCTTAGCCTTTGTTCAAGGGAACAAGGAAGTAGACCAAGAATTCTCAGTGCAATCAGAGAAAGATATATGGTGGCTTGTAGCATTTGAGACTGCAAAAGAGTGCCATGAGACATTGAAGTGGATTCTAGATAGAACAGGAATCCCATCGATGATCCAAAGACAAGAGGAAGGGAAAACACTAACATTAGATGGCCATGGAACATTTTGAGTTGAATGGCATCTTGCTAGTGATTTGAAAACCTTGAAGTGCTTGCATGGTTGTGATACAAGGGCAAATGCAACGTTCACATGCCTTTATTGTATGTGTTCGCAATGTAAGCAAAAGGCTGTATTACAATGGCAAAATGACATTCTATCTTGCAGCCAAACACAAGCTCCCAATCACAACAAGAAGGATCCAAAGTGGGACCCCATCTTTCCCATCCCACTAGATAGAGTACACATATGTACTTTACATGCAGAATTGCGTGTACTTGATAAATTGTTGTATTTGCATCTTGTTGATGCTTGGAATTTAATTCTGCAAGAATTATCCGCATGGTGCATTGCAAAAGCTGAGAAGTTTCTATCAGATATGGGATTCCATGGAGGACATGTCAAACTTAAGGAGAATAAGAAAATGTATGGGGCAACACATAATCTTCCTGCTAAAGTGTCCATGGGTGGAGCAAAGGCAAGGAGATTCCTATCTAACCATTATCTCGACAATGACAAACATACATTATCTCAAAGTAGGTTGGGTTGGGAATATTGGAAAGCATTGTTTGAATGCACGACCAATAAGGCTTCTCATCCTCAAGTAACAACTTTGAGAGATAAAGTATGTACAAAGGTAGATGCATTAATTAAATTGCTTCGCTAGGTTCAAATCGATGAGATGCATTATGAAAGGTTCAGGATGGCTGTGAAAGAGTTTATAAAATTAATGGTGAAAGCATGGGGGGAGTCGCACATTACACATTACATTGTAATTTTGTCACCATCGTAGTATTTAGCACTTGCTTTATTAAAAGTTTTTGCTGCTGAAATGATGCTAGTCATGTTTGCAGCATATACTCTATGCATGCGGACCATGGTTTGTAAAGAATTGGGGCCCTTTGTCCATTTGGAATAAACAAGTAATGGAGAATTCGCACTATAGAGCCAAGGCATCCTACTTCAAGAACTCAAGGCATGGTGGTGGTGTAACTTGTAGCAATGCATTTCATGAGATGTTCGACTGGTTTTCTAGATGTTTACTAGGTAGGACTTTGAAGTCTGAAAAGGCAAAGGCATAAGAACTTGCAAAAGCAATTCAAATTGTATTAAAGAATAGAAGGCATAGTGCTCGGAAAACATCCATAGGGAGTCGAGGAATCACACACTGGTTGCAAACACTGGTTGCAAGCTAGAGCTAGATAAGGGAGTAGATGGGTCCAACCATCAACATAAGCTATGGTGTAATTGTATACAATTATGAAATGAATATCTTTCTTATTTTGACCACAATTTGTGCACTCACTCTTAGAGTCTAGGGTTTTATGAGGTAATGAGGTTGGGGAAGGTGGGGATAGGGTGAGGGAGGGGGAAGAGAAGGGAGGGGCGCAGGGCCAGGGCAGGGGGGCAAAGTGCTAGCAAGGGTGGAGGGGATGGGGGCAACGGTGGTAGGAGGGGGGGGAGGGCGACAAGGGCATGTAGGGGAAGTATGGGGAAGGGCGACAGGGGTGGGGGGGTCAGGATGGGGGAAGGGGGCGATGAAACCCTAAATGCCATTAAAAGGGGTGTAAAATGATGATGGGGCTATATAAATTTTTTTTCAAAACCGTAACTCTCATTATTTGATGGCAGGAGTGAAGAACACTACTAGAGCCATGAGATGCTGCCTCCACCCTTCCTCCTCTAGCTCCACCACCTCCATGGCATCTACGCATACGAATCTCTATGGGTCTCGGTGGCACCTCATCAAACTCTCATTAGCCCTCCCCCAACGCTTGTGAGCCCTCCCTCGACTCTCATGAGCCCCCCTGTAGCTACCAAGAGCATGATCCTTCCCCTAGGTCTCGTGAGCCCTCCTCCAAGGCCTGTGAGCCCTCCTCCAAGGCCCATGAGCCCTCTCGCAAGTCCCATGAGCCCACTCCCAAGTCTCATGAGCCTTCTCCTCTACATGATCCTTCCCCTCCCCAATGATCCCTCCCCCAAGTCCCAAGAGCATGTGGGCCTCCTCTAACTCCTGTGAGACTTCCCCAAAATCCCATCAGCAAACCCCCAATACCCAGGAGGGTGACCGTGAGAGGACTCTCCCAAATGAGCAAAACGTGTTTGAGAACCTCCTCGATATCAAGAGGCTTGCAGATAGGATTCAACAAACCATAAGAAAGAGTACGATCATCCCTCTCTCGGTAATAGAGCCTGTCATGGACATAATTCCTATGCCCGTGCATAGGGTAAAGTAGACGCTGAGGAAGCCCCATCATAAGGACTCCAAAAAAGGTGAAATCTCAAGTCATCCATGAGAGGAGGATTTAGAGTAGTATTAGCGCAAAGAAGAGCAACACAAGAAGTTCAAAGCAGACAAGAGGCCATAAATCCATATTCAGGTACTTGTACGGCCTCCACCAAGAGTCAAGAATCCATACAGAGCACAGCCAGGACCGAGGGCCCTAAGGGAGATCAGACAACTATAGAAGATCACCAACAACCTGATTTTATGTGCTCCCTTCCAACGTGTGGTATGAGAGATAGTAGAGGGGTACAAGGATGATGTGAACTTTAACCCCGGGGGATTCACAAGGGGAAACTTATGATATCACGTGAGTGTACAATAGGGGTTTTTTTTAAAATGAGGCATAAGCTTATACATTAGGGGTGGGGGCCCTTTTTTTTCCCCAATATTGAATTTAAGCTAGGGGGACCATGTCATATTTAAGAGGGGGGGACATAATTTAGGTTACCTTGGGTAACTAGTCCAAACAAGTTTGATTTTGTGTATGGTTTTAAATAGTCATAGGGAAAGTAACCTAAATTTGCTTATTGTGTAATCTAAATGCTTGAGAAAGAATGTAGATTTAAGGAAAGGGGGGGACATAATGGAAATTTGGTGGTATCTTATAAGCTTAAATAGGGGTGTTTTATCATCCTACGTGGATCTTAAATAGGGGGTTTTCTTGAAGTTCATGCACGCAGGTGACGTCCCCCTTTAATGAAGAGTGAATCCCCCGGGACTTTAACACATGAGCTAGATGGGGGTGCTCCAGGAGGCTATGAAGCAAGTCACCACTTCTTTGTTTGAGGACACCAACTTGTGTGCCATCCACGCAAAGTGCATCACTATCATGGACAAGGACATGGCTACTATAGATGGACCCAAGCTTGAAAGCCCTGGAATATCCTGGAGCCCACTCGTGGGACTTAGACTACCCCCTGCCCTTGAAGGCACATTCTTGTATCTGAGTCCCAAGGGGCGATCTTTTTTAATAAAATATATCTACATTTTGTATACTATCGCATTGTTGTGTGAATTCTCCATGTGTATGATTGAACTTACTATTCATTTCAATGTTACTTTTGAATTCTATCAAATGTTGGACGAATTTCACCATGCTGCAGAAGGCAAAAGTGTCTGGGACGTCGCAAGGAGCCCAAAATGCCCTAAACCCGCCACGGTGCAAATTTGGGCATTGTGGACTTGCCAAACTACCCAAATTTGCATAGTGCAAGGTTTAGGGCAATCTAGGCTCCTCACGATATCCTAGACACTTTTTCCTTCTACTACGCCACGGTGCAATTCCTCCAGGATTTGACAAAAATGAACTTTGGAAACCCAGAATTGGTGAAAATCATACTAAATTGGCTAGAAATGCATTAAATTAACACAATTAAAAGGATGAAACAAATATAGCATCAACTACTTTAAAAAAAATTCAATGGAATAAATATTATGAGTAATGATGACTTAAAACAAATAAGAAAGACATGTACTCATTAAAGTCATGTATCCACTGAAATATATGTTTATATTTCGAAGAGGCCTCACAGGCTATCTTTCTTCTTAGCTAGTTTGAGTACATTGAGAATAGGGGTCTTTAAATCCCCTAGTGGACTCCTCTAGATATAAACCTAGCTGCAATAGCACTAAGATCCTCCTCTCCTGTTGCCAAAGACATACCTATTGCCGTTAATGCCCTGCCGTGAATGTTTGATCCAAAAGCATTGATAGCAGCCAAGGGGTGTACCAAAATCACCTTGTAGGCATTCCGAGTAATTTTGGAGTATCTGATAGTGCATGATAATGCCTTGCATTTCAACAGCTCCACAGGCCCTCGAGGAGAAAACTTGCTATGGAAGACCACGAGGTGCTCTACAACTTTGCCAAGGTAATGGTCCAAAGAATGATCTCACCCAAATGCGCTACAAAAATTACCTCATCAAAATGAGAATTCATCAACCTCAAATGCCTCCTGCAACAATTTAGCAAACATTAGAAGACCGACAAAACAAATTATATCAAAAGAACATCAAAATACAAAATATTGTTTGAACTTACCACCACTATAGCATCATCAGCTTCTATCCCTTTCTCATTTGCAATGTTGATGGAACCAGGTGTTGTGTGCTGTTCCATTTGGGAGGTGGAAGCTTTCTCCTGACCTATCTTGGAGGTGGAAGCTTCTGCATGAGAGGATTGTGCATCATATATGGACATGTCTGCATCCCTCAATGAAAGCAACATCATTAAGAGAAACTCTTCCATTGTCTAGTCTTCGGAACCAAAAACCCTTGGATATTTGAAACTTGTGTCAACATCGAACCCAGATAGGACTCCAAGTGCATCGTCCTCTTGTAGTCCAAAAAGAACCTGTATGTCATGGACGAATACATACTCTTCTCCATCAATGATGAGGGGGGGCAAGGATCATAATTCTGATTCTGGGTCAGTGGTCTCCGATGTAAATTCTTGCTCTACTCTTGCTGGGGGCTCTTGAAGTAGGCTCAATGCTTGAGCTACTTCCATCTTCTCTCTTGCAAGGTCAAGAATCTCTTCCGCATACAGGCTAGAGTCTAGTCTAGGGATGAGGATATCAATAGTTCTACTAGAGGGGGTGCTGGATGATGAGGCTTCTTCCTCTAAATTTCCTTCTTGGAGAAGAAAGATGAATGTCATCTTCCATGAAATGAATTTAGTGCCTGTATTACCTATGATCCCTACTTGTAGGATGTCTCCCACTTCTACCATCCTAAACCCTTCCTCTATAAGATTATCACAAAAGCAAGCCAAGCGCTTCACAAACTTGGGTAAATACTTGATGTAATCTACCAGAACCCATCTCTTTGAAGGGTTGTCAAGTGTATATGTGAAATTAGTGAAATTCTCTTGCATGTAGTGGATGAGATCTATGAAGTCATCCTTGGCTCGCATATATCCGCCAAGGACATCTAAAGTACTATTAAACACAAAAAATAGCTCTTCCTCATGACCCTGTAAATGCAGTTCTTGAGATGAAATCATGGAACCCATGGCAAATAGTGACTGATGGAGTAACTTTTGAGGGTGGGACTTTCTATGGCTCTCTAAAAGTGAAAGTGATAATGTAACATAAAAATGGCTCTTACCCCTTTATATATATCAAAACCCTCAAAAGTAGAAGTAATAATAAACACACTATTCAAAATTTTTGGACTTTCTCTCCTGGTTTGGACTTTTTTTTGTAGCATATCCTCTCCACTCAACTTCACTTAGTGAGCTCAAAAATTGGGTTTTTTAGAGCACTAAATGGGCCACTTATATACAAATGTGGAGTTATTAAGCAAAAAAATCAAGTGGTGACCTCTAATTTTAAAAAAAAAGGCTCAATAAAGCTATAGCTCCCAAACTTGTCCATGGTGCCCCCATTCAATAACTATAATAATAATAGTAGTAGTCTCCTAACTCTAGTTCAATTTTAACACTATGAAGTGAAAATATCACACCATATGAAAAGAGTTTGTTGAATTCAACATATAAGTGGTGTATAGATACACCATTTTTTTGAAAAAAAAGAGTTTGTTGAATTCAATATATAAGTGGTGTATAGATACACCCTTTTTTTGAAAAACAAGCCATACAATACATTATCTTATTAGTAATGTATAGATACACCATTTGTATGGAAAAAAGCATACAAAACATTATCTTATGCATCTGAATCTTGTTCAAAGTCATCAGATTCATGTAATGTATTTGTGCTTGATGGGTCAAGTCTTGCCAAATGATGTTTAATATGGACATGACTTGGATTAGAAATTGTGATACATTTTTCAACATTATATCCATGCTTCTTTTTAAAACTTCGTGTCCTCGATTTCCAGCCTCGGGGGCGTCACTCATCATATGTAACCCTATCATGTGAGTTCAATAGAAGGATATTTTTTATTTCTAAAATTTACATAAATAAATATACATAAGGGACTATTTAAAATAGTTTTGAATTTTTTTTACAGATTTGTATAGAAAAGGGGTACATTTTATTAAATGAAAGATTTGTAGATAAGGGATTTTAAAAATAGGCCTTGAACGCACGTGATATAGAGGGTTTATACATAGTGATCCCCTTGAGTTTCCAGCAATGAATAATGCTACTGACTTCCACCTATGTTAATCCCTCATTATTTGGAACCCATTCACGTTTCTTTTGCAAGCATCCCTCATAGAGTTGTTTTATTGTATATCTTCTCGGGAAATTTTTCAATGGCTTTGGTTCATACCATAAAGCTGTGAATGTTATATGAGTTCCCTTGTCATCCCTTTCTATCTTAACAACCTTTGCAACCCAAATTGGGCCACCTTGGTCATTCAACTCTGAAGCTGGATCAAATGCCCAAACTGCAACAAATAGACCCTCTTCAATCTCATTAGATGGTATAAACTCTAGTAAGGGTTTGTCTCCCTTCCTACCATAATATTTTTGAGGTAAAAGGCATTCCTCTACTTCCTCCATATCTACTAACATATTTATATCCAAAGGAAAACTTGGTGACCTAGCTTGTTCCAGCCAAAAGGATTCACAGTATTCAATGCTCATTAAGTTTTCTTATCTTTCTAAAGATTGGATAAGTGATTTAGTTGATTTAATTGTATCCAAATTCTTAGTTGATTGCTTAGGATATTTCTGCATCATACTTTGAAGATGTTTAATGAAGGCTTTCAAGCCTTTCATTTCATCTATGTCAACTGATTTGTTTTTTGCAAGAACAAATCTAGTTTCCTCTAATGGAATTATTCGTTGTAATAAAGCATATGACTCACTCCATAAATGATCTCCATCTACTGATAGTGCTTCCATTGCATCACTGGAATATTGTTATGCATGTGAAACTGAAAGTAGTGTGGATTTGTGTGTCCTATTAGGGAATCATCTCCTATTTGTAAATGTGGCTCTATGAATGCCCTCCAATCTACCATCCTCTCTAAGATAGCCACTTCTGATTCTTCCTTGTGAGACCCTCCAATTTTTTTCCCAATTTGAAATAGCATATCCTCCATTGTCAAAACATCCATTGACTTCAACTCACTAGAGATAACACTGAAGATTTGATCTATGTCTTCATGTGTATGGCCGACAAGAAGAAAGCCAACTTCCACTTCTTCAAATATTTTCAAACCAACCAGCATAGAGCATAGAGCATAAAGCAAATATATAATTATTCTTGTTCTCTCTCAAACAATTATCAGCTTGTATTCATGCAATGTGTTAGGTAAACATCCGCGAGCATCTCTGACCTTTCTTATTGCTTTCATGATTGATGTAACAACTTGGTTACTATCATGGTCATGCAAACTATCAATCCATACATTCGACTTGCATAATAGTGGTCGCACAGCAAAAACATGGCACTATCCTGAGTGCCTACAAAAAACTTTCACCACCAAAATAGGCGCCGAAATGGCCACCAAAATGGGCCTCAAAATGATCCCGTAGCATATACTGCCCTTTTGCCACATCACTAAGGGCGTCCAATCTGAGACAATGCACTCTTGCACTTTTCGGCTGTGCTACATGCAGAGATTTGCTCCCAAACTCGAAAAAAAAGGAAAGCAACACTGATCGTCTTACTAAGACACCATGAACTTGGTTTGCTTTCTTGAGCTCCTTACCATGAACCGAGCTTTGATACCATGTAAAGAGAGTGGGAGAGAATGAAGGAGTCTCACTTACAGCTTTCTCACATACATAATGGGGGAATATACACAAAGGTGGAGGTTGAAAATAGTTTTCCTCTTCTTGGTTGTAAAAGCCAAAAGAACTCTAAGTATAAAAGAATAGGTAAACCCTATATGTGGGTCTCAAACCAAACCCAGCTAACTAAGGTGGCATACTAACTGAGCCACTAACTAGAGTATATAAAGATAGCTGTCATCCAGCTATTATTCATGGATGCTGTACCAACCGCATCTGCAGCTAATTACAAGTCCGTGACATAAATGCACAATGGTCATCCTAGCATATCACAAGTGGAGCTCGATATCTCAACATCTCTCGCTCTCGCCCTCTGTCTCCAAAGCTCTTGTTGAAGGTCTCTCTCTCCCTCTCTCCCTCTTTCCCTCCTTCCGCCCCTCTCCGCTCACAGTAACAAATTCAAAATGAAATTAAAATTGAAATTGAAATTCAAATTCACATTCCAAACTGAAATGAAACACTTTTGAAATTTAAATCTCAAAAAATTCATGTCTAAATTAATATTTAATATTTAAAATTCCCAGTACATTTAATTTCCTACCCAAATTTTATGAGGGCTTTTCTTTGCTTTAAAATTTTCGCCACAAGGTCAAAATTTTTGTCCATATGCTCATGAGGAAATTCCTTAAGGAAACCCTCACAAAGATTTGACCTTGTGGCCAAATTTTTTTGAGTCATCTGTCCAAAGAAGCAAGATGGCCAAATTCATCTTCACGGTGACCATCTGCCAACTGGCAAAGATTTAACCATATGGCTAAATATTTTGAGGCAAATCCTTTTAGTATATCACTGAAATTTTAGACCATACGGGCAAAGTTACTCAGGGGGGTCACTTTATATAAACCCTCTATATCACGTGCGTTCAAGGCCTATATTTAAAATCCCTTATCTGTAAATTTTTTCATTAATAAAATGTACCCCTTTTCTATACAAATCTGTAAATTTTTTCCAAAACTATTTTAAATATTCCCTTATGTATATTTATTTCTATAAATTTTAGAAATAAAAAATATCCTTCTGTTGAACTCACGTGATAGGGTTACATATGATGAGTGACCCCCCTGAGCAAAGTTATGACCAAATTTTTTACCGAATTGCATAATCTATATCTTATGCAAATGATTTGACCATATGGTCAAAACTTTGCCCCTATTGCATAATCTTTAAGATGAAGATTACACACCTTAAAACTTTTGGCCATAAGACAAGATCTTTTGAGCATATGGCTCAAAAGTTTAGCCATATCGCATAATGATTTGACCATATTCAAAATATTTTGCCACAAGGCACAATGTTTATGATGGTTATAAATTATAACAAAATAGCCAAATTTGTAACCATATAGCATACTCTTCAAAATGAGTGGTGACTAACTTTATTAGATGGAGAATGTTGCGGTTAAAGGTCACTGTACCTTAACCCCGGTTATGTACAATACTCACATATGTATATGGATGACATAGAAGATTAGGGTGTTTTATACCCACCAAAACTTGTGTGACTCTCTCTTCTAGCTCTCCCTCTCTCTCTCATCTTTTTCCATTCCGCTTTCGTTGTTGAGATCTCTCAACTGGTATCAAAGCGCTGGTGTTCTAGCTGAGCCTGAGTGTGAGTCTGGAGCTTGAAGTTTGTTGCTACAGCTTTGTGGGAGGAAGGAGAAGCTTTGTTGGGTGTCTTTACCTACATCTTGATGTGTAGAGACCTTGTAGAAACCTTTGGAAACTTCTCTAAGTAGTTTTTTGCAAGCCAGTAGGTGGTTTTGGAGGAAAAAAGACATTCTATTTTAGACCTGAGAGTCTTGCGATGAAGATATCTTTCTCTAAAAGCTGAATCTCTTCCTGAGCTCTAAAGCAAAGTTATAGAAGACTTTGAGTACTTCATTTTTTGTTGGGTGTCTTTACCTACATCCTAATGTGTAGAGACCTTGTAGAAACCTTTGGAAAGTTCTCTAAGTAGTTTTTTGCAAGCCAGTAGGTGGTTTTAGAGGCAAAAAGACATTCTATTTTGAATCTTAGAGTCTTGTGATGAAGATATCTTTCTCTAAAATCTGAATTTCTTCCTAAGATCTAAAGAAAAGTTGTAGAAGACTTTGAGTACTTCATTTTTCGTTTTTACATCTATGTTATCTGAGTTTTCAGTGAAAAGTTATAGCTCCTACAAAAAGTGATGAAACTCAATTTTCTGTATGGATTTTGTGTGTTGGATCTCCATATCTAGGCCATCATTTATAGTTTAGACACTCCTAGTGGATTTAGAGCAGTCCAAAACTTCTACCTATGAAGCTACTTTGATTCCGTGAAGTTCTAAAGCTATAGTGAAGATCTATTTACTCCAACATCTTCATTCTGTCATTTCTTGTGTGAGTGGAAACTCAACATCCGGGCCTCCATTTGTAGAGTTGTTTGTCCCATTCGGGACTGCTGCTTGAAATATATGTCTATAAAGTTGCTTGCTATTCCATGAAGAATCGAGGGAGTTGTGAATCTCTGTGTTTTTCTATAATCTCTTTGAAGGAAATTTCTCAAAGTTTCCAAGATATTCTCATTGATTGCCATGTGGCATTTTGGCTAAGGTTAAGTTTCCTAAGGTTCATTTTTTACAAAGCATTGTGAATCCCTATGTTTTTCCGTCATCTCTTTGAAGGAAATTTCTCAAAGTTTCCAAGATCTTCTCATTGATTGCCATGTGGCATTTTGGCTAAGGTTAAGTTTCCTAAGGTTCATTTTTTACAAAGAAATGCAAGGGTTGATTGGCTCTTACTCCATCCTTGGATTAGATTTTGGAGTTGTGGCAGAAGAGAGATATTTGAGATTGTCTTACTGAGTTTAATTATGTAGTGATGCTCATGTTTTGAGACATCCCAAGTTCTATTTTCACTAGCGATCATTGCCATGGGGTTGTGATTTCTTGGATATACCTTATGCATATCACTTTGGTTGTAGTCTAAGCCATGTGCGCTCATTTGTGGTTTGCATTGGGTTGCAGTGGATGCTTTACAAGCCATTTGGATGTATTGCAATCCTTGTTGGATGCGCTGATAGGCCTAGATTGCCTTGTGGGATGCTTTATTGATGGACGTTTAGCACGCAGATGCTATTTTAAGCTGAGGCATAGCTTTGACATATTGTAGTGGATGCACAGGTTGTGCTATGATCTCTTGGATGAGACATTATTGATGCTTATATCCATGGACGATGTTTATGCTTGAGGCATTTGGCTCTTATTGGCATTGTATTTGCTATTTTTTTGTCATTATTGGTTGACATTTTCTTTTGGGCAGATTTGCTCATATGAATGCATAGTATATGCACATGAGTCAGATGCATTTTTGATGCTTTGAGCCTTGAGTTTTGATGACACTGTCCTTCATTAAGATAGACATATTGGGTGTATCTAGTATTTGGGGTGATTTCTCTCTTGCAGGTACTAGCATTTGGGATTTTGTTTCATTTGCATCATGGCATCCTCTTCTATGTCTGAAAATGAGTTTTTTAGCATTAAAAAGTTTGATGGGACAAACTTTAATTTGTGGAAAGAATAGATAAAGGATGTGCTTATTCAAAAGAAGCAGATTAAACCCTTGGCAGGGATTGAAGTTAAGCCTACAGATATGTTTGAGGATGATTAGAATGAGCTGCATGCATTAGTAAAGTCTACTATAAGACTTCATCTTGCAGAGTCAGTTTATTTCATAGTGGTAAATGAGCAGACTACGGAAGATTGTGGAAGAAATTATGTGCCACTTATGAGAAGGAAACCGCCTCTAATAAGGTTTATCTCATGAAGAGGTTTGAGCTGCAAATGAAGGAAGGGGTCTCCATTGCTTCTCACTTGAATGAATTCAATATTATTTTCCGCCAGTTTCAAGCCCAGAAGACAAATTTTGATGTGGAAACTAAGGCAATATTTCTCTTATGTTCATTGCAATCCTCATGGGATACCTTCCGTACAACTATTAGTAACTCTATACTTGGTGAAGTGCTGAATTTTGATGTGAAAACTAAGGAAATATTTCTCTTATGTTCATTGCCATCCTCATGGGATACCTTTCGTACACCTATCAGTAACTCTGCACTTGGTGAAGTACTGAAGTTTGATGATGGTGTGGGTAGCTTGTTGGCCAAGGAGATTAAACGAAAGTCTATATATGTCAACAAGCATGATGTAATGTGTAAAGGGACAGATCACAATTCAAGGGGAAGTTCCAAGAAAGAAGGAAGTATCATAGCAAATCCCAGGCATGGAACATTGAGTGTTACCACTGTGGTAAGAAGGGCCACATGAAAAAGGATTGCTACAAGCTAAAAAGAGAGAAAAAGGATAGGAAAAAGAATGCAAATTGGGTTGCAAATAAGAAGGAAGAGAGTCCAAGGGAGGACAACGGAAAGATGAAGATCGAGGAGATTAATGCAGTCACTGATGATAGTGACAATGACATTCTCTTGATGTCTAGTCTACCTGCAGACTGGCTTACCACTTTAGATGATGCATATTCCCAAGATTGGATTTTGGATTCTGGTGCTTCATTCCATGTTACTCCCCATAGGGAATGGTTCCCCACTTATGACAGTGGAAAGACATGTTGTGTGCATCTTGGAATTAACTATGCATGTAACATAGTGGGAGTAGGTGACATAAATTTTTCTTTTGCAAATGGGTCTGCATTAGTTTGAAAAATGTGAGACATGTGTCTAAGCTAACCAAGAGTCTTATTTCAGCGGGTGATGCCGATTTTTGGACCACTTTTAGCTTTTAGAGTTGGAAAATTTAGGACTCTATGGTTTGGGCAAGGGGTACCAAGTGTGGGACATTGTATCCCTTACATGTCTCAGGGGTGTTTGATCATGTTGTTGCAATAACTGAGCAGCCAAGTACTTCTTTGTGACATTGCTAGTTGGGACACATGAGTCAGAATGGAATGAAACTCTTATGCCAATTGGGTTATGTACCGCATTTGAGTTTTTCTAACTTTGAATTTTATGAGCATTGTCTCTATGGGAAGCAGACTAAATCAACCCATAAAAGAAGAGGAAAGAAAGACCTTGAAAAGATTGATCTGGTGCATTCAGACATATGTGGTCCCATGCCTACACGGTCATTAGGTAGGGCTAAATACTATGTGACATTCATTGATGATGCAACTAGGAAAGTGTGGGCTTATGCTATAGCTCGAAAAAGCGACGTGTTCCAGGTATTTAAAAAATGGTTGGCTTTGGCTAAAAGTCAGTCAGGTAGAATTCTTAAATGCCTACAGACTGATAATGGTGGAGAGTATATCTCTCATGACTTTCAACATTTCTGTGATACACGTGGGATCAAGAGGGAGCTCACTTCTTCTCATACTCCAGAGTAGAATCCAGTTGCAGAAGAGATGAACCACACCATTTAGGAAAGGCTACAATGTATGCTTTCCAATGCAAGTCTTTCTGGTGGTTTTTGGGCTGAGGTAATGAAGACTACATGGCATGTGATCAATAGATTAGCTAGCAAGAGTTTGGATGGTGGTATCCCTAAAGAGGCATGGATTGGCAAGAAGCCATCTTACTCTCATTTACATATATTTGGGTGTGAGGCATATGCACATGTGCCAAAAGAGCTTTGGAAGAAGCTAGATCCTAAGTCTAGGAAATGCATCTTTCTGGGTGATGGTGAAAGTGGAGAGATGGGCTATTGTCTTTGAGATCTAGAAGCAAAGAAAATCATAAGAAGCCATGATGTGGTCTTCAATGAGAAGAAGATGCATAAGACACCAATGAGGGATGTGAAAATGAGGAGAATCACTTTCCAGGATGTCAATCCACCTGCATATGTTGATAGACAACAAGCTGTCCATGCACCAAATGTGCAGGAAATGGTGCCATCAGGTACTCCCACAATCAAGGGAAGATGATGGATCATCTATTAGTAGAAATGATGAGCCAAATGTGGTTGATATGTCGGTGGGAAAGCAAGCTAAAGTGCCCTTGAGAAGAACATCTAGAGTATCTAGACTGCCTCAGAGATTTGTTCAAGGGGTAGACTATGTGATGCTTACTAATTGCGGGAAGCCTTCTTGCTATAGAGAGGCTATGATGTGCGAGGATCAGCACAAGTGGGAGTATGCTATGCAATTAGATATGAGTTCACTCATAAAGAATAAGACTTGGGACTTGGTTTCTTTGCCACATGGAAATAAAGCATTGCCATGTAAATGGGTCTACAAGATGAAGGTCATAGGTGATGATGTGCCTAAGTACAAGGCCCGTTTGGTTGCTAAAGGGTTCAAGAAAGATAACGGTGTGGACTTTGATGAGATATTCTCTCTAGTTGTGAAGATTATCACACTTAGATGTGTACTTGTACTTGTGGCAACAGAGGATATGGAGCTTATGCAGATGGATGCTAAGACAACTTTCTTGCATAGGGATTTGCATGAGGAAATTTACATGGTACAACCGGAAGGCTTTGAAGAAAACGACAAAGAGCATTTGGTTTGCAAGCTGAAAAAGAATCTCTATGGACTTAAGCAAGTTCCTAGAGAGTGGTATCACAAGTTTGATGCTTTCATTCAGTCCCAGGGTTTAGGGAAAAGTGATATTAATCACTGCCTCTACAATAAAAGGGCTAAGGATAATAACCTAATACTCTTGGCACTTTATGTGGATGATATGTTATTGGCTAGTGTGACATGAAGTTGGGGGTAATGAAACTTCATGCACCTCTTAGCTTCCTGCTCTTCCCAATCTTAATAATAGAGACCCTTATCACTTGCAAACAGAGGCCATTATCTCACCAAGCCGGTTGGTGCCAAAGAGAAGAGTGATGCATTGTTGGAAGAAGATATTTTGGCTCCACATGACATGAACTAATATATATCTAGGGGCTTGAAGGGGCTGATTTGGCTGGATGGGTAAATTCCGGGGAAACATGGCACCTCCTTCACAGAAGCCTATAGAAATGGCTCAAAATCATTCTACAAATTTCTAGAAAACACAGACATCTATAACCTCCATCAGAAAACTGATATCATAAATTAAAGTACATATAGGGATGTGCCTTGAAGTGAGCTTCGTACTGATATAAGTTTCGTTCAAAATAGATAACCGATTAAAGAGATATGGATAGTTTACTGAAGGGGGTAAAAACTATCATGAAAACAGACTCATAACTTTTTAGAGTAGTATCGGATTCAATATCTAATCACATAGGAAATTCTCTTGAAGAGAGCTTTGTGCTAATATAATTTTTGTTGAAAACAAATAGCCGGTTGAAGAGATATGGACAGTCTACTAAAAGGGGGTAAAAACTATCATGAAAACAAACTATCAAACACAGAGACTCATAACTTTTAATATTAGTATTTGATTCAAAATCTAATCAATTCAGTATCAAGAACATGTAAGAAAAGAAAAGAGAATAACCACAATGCTTGCAAGCTTGGACACCAGATGGGGGCCATGTGTGGCCTGATGGCTAGTCGGCTTCAGATAGAGCTGGCACACTACCAACTAGGCTACATGCAAGTGCGGGAAGGCATCCCATGGCTAACCGCACTGAGGGTAGATGGAGCATTTCTCGAGGTAGCCCACTCTCGGGTTGCGGGGCCCATTTGGACCCCCAGATGATCCCGGATGGCTCTGGGCCAAATGGCGTCCATAGGTCAGTTGCTCTATTCTATGCCATGGTTCTAACGTGTGGTCGGTGGCCTATTTCGGGACCAACCTCCAGTCGGCCATTTTGGGCCAACTGGGTTGGTCTCCCAATTGGGTAAATGCCTTCTCCTCATATGGGGGGCTTACAAGTAGAGTTAGCTAGTTCCCGTGTAGTTACACGAGAGTGGAGCATTGATATCTATAACACCCCCTCAATGTCCACCCGCAAGTGAACATATTTTTTCGGCCCAATCCCAAGTCGATGAAGATGCCTCTCCAGCAAGTCTCTTCCAAGAGCCTTCATGAAGATGTCCGCAGCATTCTCTGTAGTCGGAGTGCAACTGAAGGTTTCTTACAAGAAAAGGTGAGAGTGCTCTCAATGGAAGCAAGAACGGAAGAGGGAGAGAGAGAAACAGAGAGCCACACAAGTTTTGGTGGGTCCAAAATACCCTAATCTTCTTTTTCTTTCATTTATATATGTGTTTGAGTATTGTACATAACCGGGTTAAAGGCATAGTGACCTTTAACCCCCACAACCTCCCACTTAAAGGATAATGTGCCTTTAAGGGAGAACAACCAATGAGCATACTATCCAATGCCCATCAATACATGACAATACTCAAACCGCTGACTAGGTAGACTCTTCATCAGCATATCTGCAGGGTTATCATCTATATGAACCTTGACAAGCTCTATGCGCTTGTCCTCAAGTACCTCCCTGATGAAATGGTACCTGACCTCAATGTGTTTGGTCTTTGCATGAAAGACGGATTCCGTGCTAGCTGAATAGCACTCATGGAATCACTATGCAATGTCGGTAAATCTGTATGAATCCCCAAATCTCCCACTAGGCGATCAAGCCATATAGCCTCCTTGCAACCCTCTGTAGCTGCAACATACTCAGCCTATGTGGTAGACAAAGCAACGCACTTCTGTGCATGAGACATCCATGACACTGCACCACCTGCAAAGGTAAACACATAACCAGAAGTGGATCTCCTACTATCCACATGCCCTGCATAGTCTGAATCTGTGTATCCAAGTACATGCATGTCTCCTCTACCAAAGTAGATGCACATCTCCTTGGTAGCCTTCATCTACCTCATGATGCACTTAATTGCCTCCCAATGCCTCTTTCCTGGATTAGCCATATACCGGCTAACAACTCCCACTACAAATGCAATGTTTAGTCTAGTAGCTATCATAGCATACATAAGACTCCCAACTGCTGATGCATAAGGAACCTTGGCCATCATGGCCCTTTCCTCATCTGATTTGGGACTATCTGTATGACTCAATTTCACATATGGAGGCAATGGAGTACTCACTGCCTTCCCCCCCTCCATATTGAAATGCTACAATACTTTGTAACATTCTTTTTGTGAAAGCCAAAGGAGTTTCCTACTCCGATCATGTGTGATGCACATACCAAAAATATGACCTACAAGTCCCAAATCCTTCATATCAAAGGCCTCATGTAGCTTGGCCTTTGATGCATCTAGCTCATAAATATTCTTGCTAGCCAATAGCATATCATCCACATATAGTGCCAAGATTATCAGGCTATTATCCTTAGCCCTTTTGGTGTAGAGGCAGTGATCAATTTCACTCCTTATAAAACCCTGGGACTGAATGAAAGCATCAAACTTCCGATACCATTCTCTAGGCGCTTGCTTAAGACCATAGAGACTCTTCTTTAGCTTGCCAACTAAGTGCTCTTTGCCCTTTTCTTCAAAGCCTTCTGGCTGCACCATGTAAATTTCCTCATGCAAATCCCCATGCAAGAAAGCTGTCTTGACATCCATCTGCATAAGCTCCATATCCTCTAATGCAACTAGTCCAAGCATGCATCTAAGTGTGGTCATCTTCACAACTGGAGAGAATATCTCATCAAAGTCCACACCCTTCTCTTGCTTGAACCCTTTAGCGACCAAACGGGCCTTGTACCTAGGCACATCATCACCTGTGACCTTCATTTTGTAGACCCATTTACATGGCAATGATTTCTTTCCATGTGGCAAAGAAACCAAGTCCCAAGTCTTATTCTTCATAAGTGAACTCATCTCTGATTGCATAGCATACTCCCACTTGAATTGATCCTCGTGCATCATAGCCTCTCTGTAGCAAGAAGGCTCCCCACAATCAGTAAGCATCGCATAGTCTACCCCTGGAACAAACCTATCAGGTGGTCTAGACACTCTAGATGATCTTCTCAAGGGCATTTCAGCTTGCTGTCCCACCTGCATATCAGCCACATTTGGCTCATCATTTCCACAAATAGATGATCCATCATCTACCCTTGATTGTATACCTGTGGGAGTACTTCGTGGTACCATTTCTTGCACATTTGGTGCATGGACAGCTTGCTATCTATCAAGATATGCAGATGGATTCACATCCTGGAAAGTGATTCTCCTCATTTCCACATCCCTCATGGGTGTCTTATGCATCTTCTTCTCATTGAAGACTACATCATGGCTGCGTATGATCTTCTTTGCTTCTAGATCCCAGAGACAATAGCCCATCCCTCCACTTTCACCATAACCCAGAAAGATGCATTTCCTAGACTTAGGATCTAGCTTCTTTCGAAGCTCTTTTGGCACATGTGCATATGCCTCACACCCAAATATATGCAAATGAGAGTAAGAGGGCTTCTTGCCACTCCATGCCTCTTCAGGAATACCACCACCCAAACTCTTACTAGGTGATCTATTGATCACATGCACTGCAGTCTTCATTGCCTCAGCCCAAAAACCACTAGAAAGACCTGCATTGGAAAGCATGCATTGCAACCTTTCTTGAATGCTACGGTTCATATTTTCTGCAACTGGATTTTGCTCTGGAGTACGAGGGGATGTGAGCTCCCTCTTAATCCCACGTGTATCACAGAAATGGTGAAAGTCATGAGAGAGATACTCTCCACCATTGTCAGTCCGTAGGCATTTAAGCATTCTACCTGAGTGATTCTCAACCAAGGCCAACCATTTCTGAAATACCTAGAACACATCACTCTTCCGAGCTATAGCATAAGCCCACACTTTCCTAGTTGCATCATCAATGAATGTCACATAGTATTCAGCCCCACCTAATGACCGTGTAGGCATGGGACCACATATGTCTGAATGCACCAAATCAAGCTTTTCAAACTCTTTCTTTCCCCTTCTTTTATGGGCTGATTTAGTCTGCTTCCCATAGAGACAGTGCTCATAAAATTCAAAATCAGAGAAACTCAAATGTAGTACATAACCCAAACGGCATAAGAGTTTCATTCCATTCTAGCTCATGCGCCCCAACCTGCAATGCCACAAAGAAGTGCTTGGCTGCTCGGTTATTGCAACAACATGATCAAATACCCCTGATACATGTAAGGGATACAAAGTCCCACACTTGGCACCCATGGCCAAAAGCATAGAGCTCTTCTGAATTTTCCAACTCTGAAAGCCAAAAGTGGTGTGAAAACTAGCATCATCTAGCTAACCCACTGAAATAAGACTCTTGGTCAACTTAGGCACATGTCTCACATGTTTCAAAATAAATGTAGACCCATTTGCAAAAGAAAACTTTATGTCACCTACTCCCACTATGTCACATGCATAGTCATTTCCAAGATGCACACAACCTGTCTTTCCACTATCATAGGTGGAGAACCATTCCCTATGGGGAGTAACATGGAATGAAGCACCAGAATCCAAAATCCAATCCTAGGAATATGCATCATCTGAAGTGGTAAGCAACTTTGCAGATAAACTAGACATGAAGAGAACGTCATTGTCACTATCATGTGTGATTGCATTGATCTCCTCGATCTTCACTTTTCCTTTGTCCTCACTTGGACTCTCTTCCTTTTAATTTGCACCCCAATTTGCATTCTTTTTCTTATCCTTTTGCTCTCTTTTCAGCTTGTAGCAATCCTTTTTCATATGGCCCTTCTTGCCACAGTGGTAACACTCAATGTTCCATGCCTTGGATTTGCTACGAGACTTCCCTCTTTCTTGGGACTTCCCCCTAAACTATGATCTGCCCCTTTGCACATTTAAGGCTGCATCCTACTTGTTGCCATCCATAGACTTCCGTCTAATCTCCTCGGCCAACAAGCTACCCACAACATCATCAAATTTCAATACTCCACCAAGTGCAGAGTTACTGACAACTGTACGGAAGGTATCCCATGAGGATGGCAATGAACATAAGAGAAATATTGCCTAGTCTCCGCATCAAAATTCATCTTCTGAGCCTGAAGCTGGCTAAAAATAATATTGAATTCATTCAAGTGAGAAGCAATGGAGACCCCTTCCTTCATCTGTAGCTCAAACAACCTCTTCATGAGGTAAACTTTATTCGAGGTAGTTTCCTTTTCATAAGTGGCACACAGTTTCTTCCACAAATCTTCCATAGTTTGCTCATTTACTACTGTGAAATAAACTGACTCTGCAAGATGAATTCTAATAGTAGATTTTGCTAATGCATCCAACTCATTCCAATCATCCTCAGACATATTTGCAGGCTTAGCTTCAATCCCTGCCAAGGGTTTAATTTGTTTCTTTTGAATAAGCACATCCCTTATTTGTTCTTTCCTTAAAGAAAAGTTTGTCCCATCAAACTTTTTAATGTTGAAAAACTCCTTTTCAGACATGGAAGAGGATGCCATAATGCAAATAAAGCAAAATCCCAAATGCTAGTGCCTACAAGAGAGAATCACACCAAATCCCAGGTGCATCCAAATGTGTATGCCACAATAGAGTGAAATATCACCAAAACTCAAAGCTCAAAGCATCAAAAGATGCATCTAACTCATGTGCATATACTATGCATCCATATGAGGAAATTTGGCCCAAAAGAAAATGCCAACTGCAATGGCAATCCAAAATGCCAATAAGTGCCAAATGACTCAAGCATAAACACCGTCCACTGGCATATGCATTCATAATATCTCATCCAAGAGAGCATAGCACTATCAGTGCATCACCTGCAATGTGTCAAAGCTATCCCTCAGCATAAAATAGCATCCATGTGCAAAGCGTCCATAAAAATAGCATCCCACAAGGCAATTTGGGCCTATTAGTGCATCCAATAAGAATCACAATGCATCCAAACGGCCTATAAATCATCCACTACAACCCAATGCACACCACAAATGAGCACACACTCCTCAAACTGCAACCAGAGTGATCTGCATAAGGTATGCTCAAGAAACTCGGGCGGGTTACTATGTATAAATCCTCTATATCATGTGCGTTCAAGGCCTATTTCTAAAATCCCTTATCTGTAAAATTTTCATCAAGAAAATGTACCCCTTTTCTATACAAATCTATAAAATTTTCCCAATACTAATTTAAATAGTCCCTTATGTATATTTATTTCTGTAAATTTTAGAAATAAAAAATATCCTTCTGTTGAACTCACGTGATAGGGTTACATATGATGAGTGACCCCCCTGAGTCAAGAAATCATAGTCCTATGGTAATGACTGCTACTAAAAATAGAACCTGAGTGCATCAAAACATGGGCGCCATTGCATCATCGGACTCAGCAAGAAAATCTGCAAATATCTCTCTTCTATCGAAACTCCAAAATCCCAACCGATGAGTGAGAAATAGGAGTCAACACTTATCGATTGCCATGTGGCATAAATCTAAGGTTTCAAAACCTTAGAATGAAAAATGCATAAATACATAGAGATCTATAACTCTAAAAATCCTCCATCGAATCATGTAAGAACTGACAGGTAGGGGTTTTTGGGCGTCTGGAACGCAATGGGACATACGGTCTTGGAAACCGTGGTCTCAATCACTGGGTCCAACAGACGGACTAAGAAACGTTTTTGGAAATAGAGCTATTTGTAAACTCCACCGGAGTGTGAATGATGAGCGACATAGTAGTTTTAGGACCTCTTGAGTCCACTGGAACTAACAGATCTGCAAATGGTTGCTCCAAGCTTGAGTTCTAATACTCGGGCAAAAAAACGCAAAAACTAGCACGCTGAGTCAAAAATCCAATGAAATGATCCTAGATTCAAGAATGAAGGTGTTTCCAAGCTCTTGAAGTGAAGTGGACACCAAAAGCAAGCAATAGTTGCCTCTACAAGTCAATACAGAGTCTCTGTCATCAAACGGAATAGGGAAAATCTCAAAAAACAACTATTTCTTTGAAAACACTTAACAGGCTCTCAAAACCACTTCACAAAACCAAAGTGACTTTTCCAAAGGTTCCTCCAAGGTCTCTGCACACTCAGATGCAAGTAAAGTCACCCACAAAGCTTCCCACAGAGCGTCTCCTTCCTCCCACAGAGCTGCTGAGCTTCAAACATTCACACACGCTCAGCTAGATCACTTGGGCTCTAATACCAGTTGAGAGTGCTCTCAACAGAAGCAACAACGGAAGAGGGAGAGAGAGAAACAGAGAGCCACACAAGTTTTGGTGGGTGCAGAACACCCTAATCTTCTTTTTCATTCATTTATATATGTGTTTGAGTATTGTACATAATTGGGGTAAAGGCACAGTGACCTTTAACCCCTACAAAAGGCCTATAGTGGAGTCATCCTGTTCATAACCTTCGTGTAGCTATGATTCAGAATGTAAACTGCCGTGTTACATGCTTCAGCCCAGAAAGTCTTTGGCAAATATTCCCCTTTCATCATACTCCTGCCCATTTTGCAAATGACGTGCATCTTGCACTCTGCTACTCGATTTTGATGTGGTGTATGTGGCGGGGGTTTCTGCCTCTTGATCCCATGACTTTTGCAGTAACTTTTGAATTCACTTGATGTGAACTCTCCACCTCTCTTTGATCTCAACTTCTTCACCTTCCTCCCTGTTTCTTTCTCGACCATTACATGCCATTCTTTGAACTTACTAAAAGCCTCATCTTTAGTCTTCAGGAAGTATATCCATGTCCTTCTATTGTAGTCGTCGATCAATGTCATGAAGTAGTAGGAACCACCCAAAGCTTTCGTCTCCATCTTTCCACAGAGGTCCGTGTGAACGAGCTCTAGAGGAGCCTTTTCCCTGCTGGCCTCTTTAGGAAAGGGTTGCCGATGCTACTTGCCCATCATGCAAGCTTCACATACATCGGGTAGATCTGTAATTTCTGGTAGGTCTGCAATCATTCCACTTTTATGCATTACCTTTAAAGAACTAAGGTTTAGATGACCAAACCTCTCATGCCACAGCTTAGTGTTGCTCACATCGACTTGAGCACTGAAATTTGAGATTTCATAGATGTTGTTGCACCATGTACCTTTACCAATGACCTTCCCTTGAAGATCCAAAATATGTGCACCATTCTTATTGAAGTGAACTTTGAGGTCTCGATCCGTGATCGCAAAAATGGACAACAAGTTTCTCTTGATATATGGCACATAAAGAACATCGGACAGCTATTTTACAATTCCATCTGACTTGAGAGCAATTGTACCTTTTCCTTTTGCTGGACATTTTGCATCATTGCTGACTGCTACCAGGATGTCATTCCCTACCGGATGTGGAGAGGTATACCAATCCTTCTGACTCGTCATGTGGCGTGATGCACCACTGTCAATAGTCCAAGATTCATCTGCAGGTACATGAACTGCCTCCATGTGAATCTCCTTAATTGCTACAAACAACTCTACTGGTATTGCCTGCATGCTATTGCTGGACTCTTTCTTTACTCCGTTCTTCTCATCTGCAATATTCTTCGGGCACTCATTTTGCTTGTGCCCTACCTTGTTGCAATAGAAGCACTTGATCTTCTTCTTTCTCTTTTTATCATCAGAAGAAGATGGGTTACCAGAGTCCTTACCCTTACCTTTCTTTAATCCAGCTGAGAAAACCGAATCTTCGCCAATCCTCATCTTTTGACGCCTCTCCTCCTCCAAAAGCATTGCACTAAAATCCTCAAAGTTGAGGGGCAGATTTCTGTTCTACGTATTCAGCACCATACCAAGACCATCGTACTTTGGTGGGAGAATCCGTGTGCACCTTCGTGCTAGATTCTCACTAGTGATGGTGATGCCAATCGCAGTCATCTGATCGCGCAGATTCTTCACCCTAGTGATGAACTTCTCTACCGTTTTAGACTCATACAGTTTCTCATTCACGAGTTGAGTCTCCAGATTCTGAATCCGCATCTGATTCGTGGTCTCGTACTGATTTTTAAGACCATCCATGCCTCCTCCACTGTGGTGACATGTTGAATTCATGCCATGATAAAATCACTTACATTGCAGACAATAGAACACAGCGATCTGCATTTCTTTTTGTCCACATGAGAATCTCATCCACAGTTGGAACTATCTGTTGTCCTGCATTGGCTGGACTCGGTCTCACAACTGGCTTCACGTCCACCCTAGTAGCAGTATCCCAAAGCTCGTATGCGCTTAGGATGGTCTTTATCTTGAACTTCCGGAGTGGATAGTTAGTGCCATCCAACTTTTCGCTTTCGCTAAACAGTGGGATTCGCAGTCTTGTAGGCTGGGCCATCTCTCACAATATTCTCGTAAATAGAAGCACACTACCAAATCTTCTTGCTAGAGCCCAAGCTCTGATACCATGTAAGAAAACAATACGTCTATGCTCAACAGATAACAGAATCTCATATGCAAGAGAGAAAAGCAGATAGTATGGAGAATCAAAAATTTGATTATTGTAAAACTGATACAATAGATGGTGCTGCCTCCCAGCCGTGCGCTCCTATGTGAGAAGCTTCAATGGCATGCTGGAAATAGTAGACGGAGGTTGGATGCTAAGGAATCAGGGTTGCTACAGCCAGTGATGAATATGGGCTTCATGGGCTTACTCTTATATAGCCACCAATCATAGTTGGTTAGACCCAATTGGGAGACCGACCTAGTCAGCCCAAAATGGCCAATTGGAGGTTAGTCCTGAAATAGGCCACCGACCACACGTTAGAACTATGGCACAAAATAGAGCAACTACGCTACGGTAGCCATTCGGCCCAGAGCCATCTGGGATCATCTGGGGCTCCAAACGGACCCCGCAACCCGAGAGTGGGCCGCCTCGAGAAATGCTCCATCTACCCTCAGTGCAGTCAGTCATGGGATGCCTTCCTGCACTTGCATGTAGCCTAGTTGGCAGTGTGCCAACTCTATCTAAAGCCGTCCAGCCATCAGGCCACACATGGCCCCCATCTGGTGTCCAAACCAGGACCTACCGATAACTGAGCTACTCAAATGCCATCTCCTCATATGGGGGGATTACAAGTAGAGTTGGCTGGTTCCCACATAATTACACAAGAGTGGAGCATTGATATCTAACAAATCTATCATTGTGCCTACTGATGACATTGTCGATTTACCAACATATTCAAGAGTGCAAACATAAAGGATATGATCATAATGACCATGCGAATAGCTTGATCATCACCTTCACAATCTTCAAGTTCTCTTAAACGGGCTACAATCTCTTCTAATGGAGTTCTTCAAGGCATCTTCTTTATCACATCAAAAAACACATGCCTAAACTACACATAACATGCAATCAAGTACACCCGAGATTGTTTAGTAAGGTGGGATGAATCCAATACCAAACATACCTCACGTCTCCACCAAAAGATGTGACATGAAGTTGGGGGTAATGAAACTTCACGCACCTCTTAGCTTCCTGCTCTTCCCAATCTTAATAATAAAGACTCTTATCACTTGCAAAGAGAGATGAAGAAAATATTTTCATGCAAAGAAAACCACAACATATCTTTCTCCTTGCTTCCCTTAGAGGAGAATGAATATGGTAACATCCCAAGTGACGTTGTAGTCCAGCATCGGCAGAAGAAAAGGATCCGCGGAGGCCATTATCTCACCAAGCTAGTCGGTGCGAAAGAGAAGAGCGATGTGTTGTTGACAGAAGATCTTTTGGCTCCACATGACATGAACTGATATATATCTAGGGGCTTGAAGGGGCTGATTTGGATGGATGGGTAAATTCCGGGGAAACATGGCACCTCCTTCATAGAAGCCTCTAGAAATGGCTCAAAATCATTCTACAAATTGCTAGAAAACACAGAGGTCTATAACTTCTACCAAAAAACTGATATCAAAAATTAAAGTACATATAAGAATGTGCCTTGAAGTGAGCTTTTTACTATATAAGTTTCGTTGAAAACAGATAACCGGTTGAAGAGATATGGACAGCTTACTGAAAGAAAGTAAAAACTATTATGAAAATAGACTGTCAAACATAGAGACTCATAACTTTTTACTGTAGTATCTAACTCAAGATCTAATTGCATAAAAACATGCACCTGAAGAGAGCTTCACGCTGATATGAGTTTCGTTAAAAACAGATAACTAGTTGAAGAGATATGAACAGTTTACTGAGAGGGGGAGCAGTGGGGGATGCATGGCACAGTGCTTTGGGAGGGGTGGTGGTGGGGACAATGATGATTCAGATGATTTGGACATGCCTCCAGGTGATGGTACGATCTTCTATGACATCACTCAGATAGGAGGCATCTTGATGGATGCATGGGGGAAGGACATGATGGCCTTCATGCACTCTATAATTTCTAAAAATTATAGAGATTGCTTTATCCACTACAAAGACCATCCAAAGAGGTTGGCTGATGAGACCCTCGTTGCTGTTCGCTCTAGGTATCCTAACCCCCATAATCATCAGTTCATAGAAAAATGGGCCAAGTCAAAGATTGTTACGATACTTGGCAATAAAAGATCTTCGCTTAAGAGGCAGGCGCTAGTAGAGCTTGCCAGGCTCGAGGGAGGTCAACCACCAAGGGGCCCACCCCACACCGCTCACAAGCATGAGTGGAAGAAAGCAATGAAGTCAATGAGTGAGGACCCCAGTCTGCAGCATGTGGAGGCACGAAGGATCTAGATGGAGCAATATGGAAGCGTGCATTTTGGAGAAATTGGTGTTGAATCATGGGACACTCAATTTGTAAGTATCAATCGCAAATTATATTGCATATGTAGTTTATTAGGAGGTTGTTTCTTTGTACTAACCCCTCCGCAAATTGTGTCGTCTTGCAACTTGAGATCGTGGGCAGATACCCTACTCCTATCGAGACAGCTTACCACCACCACCATCACAGAGGAGATACATGGAAGCACTTCTATCATGACGGGTTGATTACTGAGGAGCAGTATATCTGGGCTACTAGAGCAGCCCCCAAGGTATTTGGAAGTAATAAATAATGTCATTATTATAAGTAAAGATTTGATTTTTCATACATTGATATATGTTGTCCTTTGTTTACAGGTCCCTGTACAAGAAGACGAGGAAGAAGACGAGGAAGGAGGCGAAGAAGGGAGCACAAAAGGGAGCATGGAAGGGAGCGAGGACATGGAGAACATAGATTAGTTGTAGAGGTAGTGCTAGCTACTCTTTTTTGTACTTAAAGCCACTAGCTTGGCTTCGTGCCTCTTGTATATACACTCCTCTTATTTTTTGTACTTGAAGCCACATGACATGGCTTAGCTTTGTGCTATATGTACATACAAGCACTTTTTGAGCCTTCAATTATATTGCATATGTAGTTTATTAGGAGGTTGTTTCTTTGTACTAACCCCTCCGCAAATTGTGTCGTCTTGCAACTTGAGATCGTGGGCAGATACCCTACTCCTATCGAGACAGCTTACCACCACCACCATCACAGAGGAGATACATGGAAGCACTTCTATCATGACGGGTTGATTACTGAGGAGCAGTATATCTGGGCTACTAGAGCAGCCCCCGAGGTATTTGGAAGTAATAAATAATGTCATTATTATAAGTAAAGATTTGATTTTTCATACATTGATATATGTTGTCCTTTGTTTACAGGTCCCTGTACAAGAAGACGAGGAAGAAGACGAGGAAGGAGGCGAAGAAGGGAGCACAAAAGGGAGCATGGAAGGGAGCGAGGACATGGAGAACATAGATTAGTTGTAGAGGTAGTGCTAGCTACTCTTTTTTGTACTTAAAGCCACTAGCTTGGCTTCGTGCCTCTTGTATATACACTCCTCTTATTTTTTGTACTTGAAGCCACATGACATGGCTTAGCTTTGTGCTATATGTACATACAAGCACTTTTTGAGCCTTCAATTTTATTGCATTTTGGAGTTGTAATGTTTTATATGGAATTGTAATTAAAATGCGGTTGGCTGTAAGAATTAAATTACACAATGTGGAAATGGGATTCTTGTAACTATATAGCATACACAACATACACAGCATTTTGCAAATTTTAAAAAAAATATTATATAGCACGTTTATCAATGCGTCTATAAACACATCTATATACGTGTCTGTCTGTTCGGGGAGTGTCTATTTGCCTATCTATAAAAGCGTCTATAAGACCATTTATAAATGCATCTATACACGTGTTTAACGATGTGTCTATCTGTTTTTTGAATTTTTTAGCAGAGCATCTATTTAGGCATCTAGATATGCATCTATACGCGCGTCTGGCTACTATATAGATGTGCTGTTAGAGGTAGATCTCTAGACGTACAAATAGACGCGCAGACGCACCCGTAATTGTTTTTTTTAGTTCAGTAAACGTGTTTGTGGGTGCTTTGTCTTGTTGTGTCTAGCTCATCAATCAAAGGATCCAAACAAACATCAGGATTTTTGACTTTATGTTTCCCTAGAATTAGAAGGGATAACATACCATGTCCTTTCTTAATCGCCATAGAGGGTGGAAGATTATAATTCACCAATATCACTGGCCATACACTGTAAGAGGTGCTTTTGAGACCAATTGGGTTCACACCGTCCATACCCAATCCAAGTCTCAAGCTCCTAGGTTCCTCCTTGAAGCTTGGCCATGTGTCTTCAATATGCTTCCACGCAGGAGTGTCTCCAGGAGTTCTCCACTTGCCATCGGTTGATCGATGGGAGGAATGCCATGACATGAGCTCCTCAATGGATTTGCACTTGAACATATGTTGGATGGGAGGGATTATGGGAAAATGTCACAGAACCTTACGAGGTACATCCAAAGTTTTGAGATCTGCTCTATATCTTGCCTCTCCACAAGTAGGACACTCTCTTGCATCCTTATGTAGTCCATGAAACAAAACGCAATCGTTGACGCATGCATGGATGTGCTTGTAATCTAATCCTCCAAGTGAGGTCACATGTCGCCTTGCCATATCTCTTGAGGTCGGTAATTTATTCTCCCTTGGAAGCATTTTACACAATAGCCTGCATGTGAAGACCATAAATGAGGAAAAGCATTCGAGTAATTGACCCACTAGCATAATTCACCATGTTTGCAAAATAGACTTTAAATCTTACTTGAGTAATGCATTCAAACTTGCATTGCTCCATCCATAGATGGTTTGCAAGTTTAGTAACTCAAGGGAGGCACATAGAATAGAGAATGTGCACCTCTCAAACAGTGGAGTCGATGCTGCAGTAAAAAGATCGTCCTGCTCCATGCTATCATCCCTCCCTTCAGATTGATGGACATATAAATCATGCACCATATCATCAAACACCTCCTCCTCCATGGCTTCATGAGGTAATGGCGGAGGGCTACTATCACCATCACTCCATGCATCCGTAATGGTCCCTCCTGAAGATCCCACCTCATATCATCGACATTTCGCCTCCTCACGATGAGCATAGGGCAACATATGCGGGTGTGGCACTACATCCTGTATCAAATTAAAACAGGATCATAACTCTAACATATGAACACCCATAGGTATCTCAATCAACCTTATTTTTTTAACACTTACCATGTTTATGGTCGCATCCCATTCTCCATACTTTGAGATGTGATTGAGTGTAATCCTACGTGCACGATACATGTTTCCTCGACATCGATCACACATACATTTGATTTTTTACTCCAACCACATTTCGCAATGGTGGATACAAAGGGATTCATCCTCATTGGAGCTACTTGTTGAAGATGAAGACATCTACAAATAAACGACCCAAAAAATTTGCTCTTGTATCAAATATTTAATCTTAAAACTCTGTAGCACATCTAATGCTGCATCTGTCTATTCTGTGGTGCACGTCTATAGGCGCATCTAAAACCGTGTCTGCTCTATGTATTTAGATGTGCAATTACACATGTATTTAAATGCATGTATATACGTGCTTATAGATGCGATTTTCAAATCTACTTTTAGCGCGCTTGCTTTGCTTTTCTTCACATACTTTAAGCTTCGCGCGGCTTGCTTTGCTATTAACAGACATAGTTCCGAGCACCCACACTTATCTCCAAGCACCCACACTTACTTCCAGGCTTACACAATCATCTCCAAGCGCACAAGAGAAGAGGGTGAACAAGGAAGACAAGAAAGAGAAGCAAAGGGTGAACAAGGAAGAGAAGAAAGAGAAGCAACTTTGAAGAAGGACAAGAAGCTTCCATACCTCTATCCAAGGTAAGTCTCTTTACAGTTGATCTTCTTTGAAAGTTTCTCTCTTTGGATTCATCCTTTGTCGTATCTAAGAAACGAATGTTTTTGGTACTAGTGTTGCGCTTTTGTGTCGATCACATGTCCTTTTTGAGTTTTTAGAATAGTCCGTCTGTCGGAGCACGTCTATAGACACGTCTGAGAGCTCGTTTAAAACCACATCCACGAGCACGTCTATAGACGCATCTACTCTATTTTCAAAAATAGATAGCCGCATTTGTAGATGCATGGTTATATGCAAAAATAGACGTGCTTCTCAGATGCATCTATAGATGCACTTCGACAGTTTCAAACCCTTTTCTTCCCTTCTCTTCCCTTCCCTTTCCTTTCCTTTCTCTTCCCTCTTCCCTTTCCCTTTCCACTTCCACTTCCAAGAAAAGGATTTGCCTCTCTTTTCTTCTCTGTTTTTCTATATTTGTCTCTCTTTCCTTCTCTCTTTTATCCTCTCTTTCCCTCTCTTTTCGTGGTAATTTTTCTCTCTTATCTCCTCTCTTTTTTTCTCCTCTCCTTTCTCCTCTCTTTTATTCCCACTTTTTCTCTCTTTTTCTCCTCTCTTTTCCTCTCCTTTCTCCTCTCTTTTATCCCCACTTTTTCTCTCTTTTTCTCCTCTCTTTTCCGCTCCTTCCCCTCTCTTTTATCCCCACTTTTTATCTCTTTTTCTCCTCTCTTTTCCTCTCCTTTCTCCTCTCTTTTCCTCTCTTTTCTACTCTCTTTCCTTCTCTTTTTCTCTCTTTTTCTCTTCTTTTTCTCTTCACAGCTCATCAGTAATCTTCTTTTTTTCTTTTTTCCAGTTCATCATGTGGCCAGGAAGCTCTAGAGGCTCACCTGATCTTCGAGAGACCATCTTTCAGAAGTTATATAACCTTTTGGGGCACCCTCCCTGTCCTAGGGAGTTATACGGCTACATGAAGGGTACTCTAAACACCCCCTAGGAGTCGGCACTACAGACTCCAAACCATCCCAACCCCACACCAGCTGAGATTACCAGAGCAGAGTCAACATAGCCTAGCCAACTACACAGCCGAGCCCCTTACCCCATGTCATCTTATGCCCCTTCCCCCATGCCATCAAGAGGTCCTTCTGTCTCGCATAGCCATCGGCGTACTCCTGTGCAGTCAAGACTCGGTTCTCCAGCTACAAGTGGTCCATGTAGTCCCATGTAGTCTCCATCTATGAGTGGCCAGCATACTAGCTCGACACGACATAGTAGCAGGCATAGTAGCAGGGAGAGCGGTGGGGGATGCATGGCACAGTGCTTTGGGAGGGGTGGTGGTGGGGACGAGGATGATTCAGATGATTTAGATGTGCCTCTGGGTGATGGTACGATCTTCTATGACATCACTTAGATAGGAGGCATCTTGATGGATGCACGGGGGAAGGACATCATGGCCTTCATGTGCTCTATAATTGCTAACAATTACAGAGATTGCTTTATCCACTACAAAGACCATCCAAAGAGGTTGGCTGATGAGACCCTCACTGCTGTTCGCTCTAGGTATCCTAACTCCCCCAATGTTCAGTTCACAGATAAATGGGCCAAGTCAAATATTGTTACGATACTTGGCAATAAAAGATTGCTTAAGAGGTAGGCACTAGCAGAGCTTGCCAGGCTCGAGGGAGGTCAACCACCAAGGGGCCCACCCCACACCGCTCACAAGCGTGAGTGGAAGAAAGCAATGAAGTCAGCGAGGGAGGAACCCAGTCTGCAGCACGTGGAGGCACGAAGGATCCAAATGGAGCAATATGGAAGCGTGCATTTTGGAGCAGGGGGTGTTGAATCATGGGAGGCCCAATTTGTAAGTATCGATCTCAAATGATATTGTTTATGTAGTTTATTAGGAGGTTGTTTCTTTGTGCTAACCCCTCTGCAAATTGTGTAATCTTGTAGCTTGATATCGTGGGCAGGTACCCTACTCCTGTGGAGATAGCCTACCACTGCCACCATTGTAAAGGAGATACATGAAAGCACTTCTATAATGACAGGTTGATTACTGAGCAGTAGTATATCCAGGCTACTGGAGCACCCCCCGAGGTATTTGAAAGTAATTAAATAATGTCAATATTATAAGTAAAGATTTGATTTTTCATACATTGATATATGTTGTCCCTTGTTTACAGGCCCCTGCACAAGAAGACGAGGAAGAAGACAAGAAAGGAGGTGGAGAAGGGAGCGCAGAAGGGAGCATAGAAGGGAGCGAGGACATGGAGAAGTTAGATTAGTCATAGAAGTAGTGCTAGCTACTCTTTTTTGTACTTAAAGCCACTGGCTTGGCTTCGTGCCTCTTGTATATACACTCCTCTTATTTTTGGTACTTGAAGCCACAGGACATGGCTTAGCTTCGTGCTATATGTACATTCAAGCACTTTTTGAGCTATGAATTGATATGCTCTTTTTATTTTTTTGGCTTTCAATTTTCTTGTGCAACATTCTATCAATTAATGCCTTGTGAACTAAATGTTTTGGAGTTGGAATGTTTTATTTGGAATTGTAATCATCGGCTATAGACGTGCTTGTAAGAGTGCTAATTAAAATGCAGTTGGCTGTAAGAATTGAATTACACAATGTGGAAATGGGATTCCTATAACTACATAGCATACACAACATACATAGCATTCTGTTCAAGAACACAAATTTTAAAAAATATTATGTAGCGCATCTATCAAACAGTCTATAAATGCATCTATATAAGCGTCTGTCTGTTCGAGGAGCATCTATTTGTGCGTCTATAAAGGCGGCTACGAGACCGTTTATAAATGCATTTATAAACGCATTCAAGGTTGCATCTGTCTGTCTTTTAAATTTTCTAGCAGACCATCTATTTACGTGTTTATATGCATGTCTATAGGCGTGTCTGTCTACTATATAGACGTGCTGTTAGATGTGGGTCTCTAGATGTGCAAATAGACGTGCAAATAGACACGCCCGTAAGTTTTTTTTTGTTGAGTAAATGCATCTACATGCGCGTCTGTAGGTGCTTTTTCTTGTGTTGGAAGATAGAGGAGGAGATCCGCCGTGAGGTCTCGTTCTTGCAAGGTGAAGCGGACTTGGTCCTAGCTACCCTTGACAGAATTTTAGATAATTGGCCCTCCAATGGCGTGCCAGCACAAGACAACAAGGAGAATCAGTGGATCCTAGGGAAGACCCCCCTTCAGAAGCTATCGATGAAAATCATCTACAAGAGGCTCATCTGGGGCCAGTCGATGGTAGCCAACCTTAATGGCAAGTGGAAGCTGCGGCATAGCCTGAAGTGGTGGAAATCCCATCTCAGGGATATCTGAAAGGGCTATGTTGTAGGTAAGGGTAGGTATATCATATGGAAAATCATTAATCAATGGCTTCTTGTTAAGAGCAAACTAGCAAAAAGAGTGGCGATGAACCCCGCCTGTGTTCTCTGTGGGTGCGGTCTTGAGGACACCTGGCATCTTCTGTGGAGATGTCTGGTCTGTCACAAGCTCAAAGTTGCAATCACAAATGCAAGGCTGATGTCAAAATTCATCCTTGGCAATCATTGGCACCTGCCTCTGCTAGGCGATACAAATGGACTCCCATCCACGATCACGGCCAACTGGCCATACCTTTGCACCATGATTATTATGGGCATGTGGGAACTAAGGAACAAGAATATGTTCCAACACAAAATCCAACAGGGTTTTAGAGTCATGGCCATGACAATATTAGTCAAGGTTTTTCTAAGAGACTTTAGCAGGGTGTTAGATAAGGTGGATCTAGTAGTTAGTCAAGCCATCGGGAAGGTTCAGGTATAGGTTGTGCTGGGTTAAAGGCCCCGTTCTGTTTGCAGAGAGTAGGCCTAGGGGAGGTTCCCCCCTGTAGGGAAATTTTTGTATGGGTTGACTTAGGGACTGACGCCCCTTTGTTATTATTAATAGAAGCCAGCACATTTTTGGAAAAAAACTCGGGGGGGGTATGTAACACTATCATGTGAGTTCAACAAAAGGATATTTTTAGTTTCTAAATTTTACAAAAGTTAATTTACATAAAGGGGCATTTAAAACAATTTTGGAAAAAATTTATAGATTTGTATAGAAAAAGTGTACATCTTATTAATGAAAAACTTACAGATAATGGATTTTAGATATAGGCCTTGAACGCACGTGATATAGAGGGTTTATACATAGTGACCCCCCCGAGAAAAAAACAAGAGGGTTAAATATACTCCAAAAAGGGTAAAATGGAACATTATTTTACAAAATGGCCCATTCACCCCACTTCCTCCATATGGAATCCATTGCATTTCATTAAAGTCCCCACCATAACACACTCAAGAGTACCACTCACAAGTTACACCCTATAACCTAGGCCTTGGACTCTAGATTAAGAAATTGTAAATATTTCAATAACAATTCAAATACATTATGGTCCTTGCAATTTCACATTTAATTTTTCTTATTTTTTTATTAGTAGGTCAAAAAATTGCAAACCCTCAAAACTTGCAATTCATGAAACCTTCTAATTTATTTTTTCAAAGTTTTTTCTCAAATTTTGCAATTCACTTGACATTAAAACCTTAGTTTTTCGTGAACAATGTTTCACACGCAGTAAATGGCTCTAGCTATTGAATGTACAACATGATGGAGAGACAATCTATGAAAACTGCCTTGGTTTTGCAGATTGCCTGCTGAAAATTGCACACCAATGCTCAAAAGGGCACTTTCATTTTTGAAGGTGCCAAATTGCGCATCTATGGGCCATTGCGCCTCTGGAGATAATTTTGCGCGTGGATAGGAAAATGTGCCATCAACGCCGCTTTGTGGGCATCATGTGCACATGCCCTAAGAGAAATGAAAAGTGTATTTTGTGTATTTTAAGAATGCAAAAATTGTTTGAAATAGTCTTGAAGTATCTCTTAAGGAGAGGTTTGGGGGAGACGATTGGGGAATCCGTTAGATTTGGTTGCCAACATGGCACAGTGGTAGTTTCATGCAACGTGGTTGATTGGCGTGTCGAGCATTTGGCATGATCATTCAACATTCATTATCCTCCTGAAGGAGATACAGCATGAGGTACATGTAATGTCACATTCATGTTCAATCCTAAATTGAGGGTTATTCGCTTACACGCACACTGCAAGATACATATGCTTGTACTTCTTGAAGTGTAAGTGGAGGATCTATTTGAGAGCCTGTGATATACCCTTTAATAGGTAAATCAGCATTGGACAACACAAGAAAATCAAGTTAAGTCTTCTAGTTCTTTGAGGTTAAGTCCTTCGAGTTCTTTCATGTTCAACTCCAGCTGCACTTTTTTGAACACTTCCTTCTGTGAGCTCTTTTGCCCCCTTAAAAATTTGAGTCATGCTGGCTGCCAAGCAACCTCATCTCTCTTTCTTTAATGCCTTATACCAGTTCTTTGACGTGGGTGCTTTCCAAATCTTGTCAGGGCATCCATAACGTTCGATCTTGGGCTTGTTGTGAAGATGGCAAGAAGGATGAAAGGCAGCTTTTTTGCACTCATGTCTTGCACTTAGAACGAGTAATTGACAGCCATGATATAAAATATAATGCAATTATGGCGTAGAAGGATCCAAGCTATATTCGCTTATTTGATGTCTTCGATGCCCCAGCCAGTGATAGCAAGGTATTCAGATGGGATTCAAGAAAAAGCTGTGCAATTGATGGCTGTCAAAGATTAACAAGCAACCTTGAAGAGAATAGGATTGTCGATAACAAGAGCCAGAAACTTTCAACAAAATTTCCTACACCTCGTAGCTGTCATGGATTTGTTGAGAGTTCACGCTCAACATCATGTGATCATGTGTGCATAGCACCATCACGTGATCATATGTGCATAGCACTAACCTTATAGAGTGCTATAAAGGAAAGGGTTAGCTCCCCTAACCCTAACCCTAAAAGGGTTTGTATATATTCTATTTTTTCAACTAATTCTAGTGTACAGTTAGTCATTTTGTGGTGTGCTCTCTAGCTGTGCCCTCTCTCCTCATCTCCACTCTTCTCCTCTCCCCTCTTCATATTTTGTCATGGTATCAGAGCTCCCTTGTCTTCCGCTGAGACATTGAGATTCTTGAGAGTGCGAGAGAGATTGTGAGATTGAGAGTTCTCTTGAGTGATTGTGAGATCCTTCCCTTCACTTCCGTTGAGAGAAATTTCTATTCATGTGAGAATTCCGTCCATGAGAGATTGAGAGATTTCCGTTAATCTCCTTTGCTCATTCTAGGACAGCTCCGTCCATTATTCCTTCTTTGAGTTCTTTGAAAGATTTCATTGCTTGAGAAAGAGAGTATTCCTTGTTTATGAGAGAAAGAGAGATCTAGATCTTAGTCTTTTGAGAGATCTTGTAAGGTTTTGTGAGAGAGAAAGGTTCATTTCTGAGCCTCTAAGTTTCTGTAAGGTTTTCTTGAGAGAATCTCTTCTTCGACGTGCTCCCGCGACTGTTTCCACCTCTGCTATCGGCTTCGACGTGTTGAAGAGGTTCTACTCCAAAGGCCACAATCGCAGCTCCTTGCTCGACTCTCCAGCTCCATTGGATTAAACGGCTGCAAGCTGGCGAGCCCACTGCAATAGCGGCTCCTTAAACAAGCTGCAACAACCATCGGCAGCTCCACCTACAAACGCGAGCCTCCGCAAGCAAAGCTGCACGCAACAATAGCCTCTTTAAACCTCTGAGGCTTCCTCAATCGACGGGCTTCCAGTAGCCCAAACGGCGGGCTCACGGTCGATGCTCCAACAAAGACGCCTCCATCCGAAAGGAGCTCCTTCAACGCAGCTCCTTCAATGCAGCAACAATCACGGGCGATAAGCCACGCTCCAAAAGTCTACAAGCGAGCTCCTAAGCCTCTTCCACAACTAAGGCGACCCTGCAATAGAGCTCTCCAGTGCGCAACGGTATCCTCCAACGATCGGCCAGCAAAACCATCTTCAACTACTCTCGCACAGATCTATCGGCCCTGCAGTAGCTTCAACGCAGCGCATGGCTGACCTCCAATAGCAAGCTCGCAACGCCACGCCCTCTCCAACAAAGCAGATGACTCCTACCTCCCAGCGGCCGTCGACCCAGATCAACAAGTGAATCCTTCAGCAAACGGCAGTGCAGCTCTACATCGGCTCTCATCGACTCGACAACCTTCCATGACAGCACGCCTCACCAAGTCCGTCGTCGAAATCCGTCACCATCTTCTTTTGCTTCACAAAGGTTCAGAGACCTTAGACGTGGACACGTGGCAGATAGAATTTGACCCATGTTAGGTTAATCGTTAACCTTGGGTTTGGTCTTTGGTTAAAATTTAGCCACGTGGCAATCTTATCTGCCACGTCATCAGGCCACGTCATCACTACCACGTCATCAGGCCACGTCATCACTGCCATGTCATCAGGCCACGTCACTTGTGCCATGTCATCTGTGCCATGTCATCATTGCCATGTCATCAGTGCCACGTCATCAGTGCCACATCATCAGTGACACCTCAGCACTGCCACCTCAGCACAGAGCTTCACTGGCACACCTCTTGCTAAGCACAGTGCCACATCATCACTGCATGTGACTCACAGTGACACATCATCATTGAGCACCATTTGCACTCCTTTTGCCCCTCCACCTAGATCAAGTCATATCTCTTGATCCAGGAAGAATTTGAGGGTGCTCCAAAAAGGAAAGTCGCTCGATTTTTCGTGCTCTACGCGCTCGTTACATCACGCGCACATTTCGGCGCAAGTTACACTCACATTTGAGCTTCGCCGACAAAACCACTTCCTTCACGCACATTTGCCTCTACATCGACGCATCTGACCCAGCACTTAAAAGGAACAAAGGAAAAGGAATTATTTGCTGCTCTTTCATCGATCGACGGTTGGTTTAGATCTAGATCAGAGTAGACTAGATCGCCATAGAGGGGACGCTTTGAATTCCCCAAGTTGCCAATCTAAGCCATGCTCGAAATTCCCGACTAGTACCTACTCGGAGTCAGTCCATACGCTCACATCCGATTTCACATCATTACATTACCTGAAACCTTACGTTCATCAGTTCAGTGAGCAGACTTCAGAGTTCAGAGGCATTGCAGATTGATTCGGTGGGCAGATAGCACTTGATTTCACACACACATGCCACCATTGTAAAGCCTATTTGGCTATCTCACGGCATCGTGCACATCATTTTTTAGCCTTGTAAAGCCTCTTGGCTATTCCCGGCATCATTGCCACAAGCCTTGTAACACAGGTCAGATCTTATTTACTGCAGTTCTATCTTCACCGACGGTACAGAGATTTCACTTGGCATCTTCAGTGTATTTGCAGTTGATTCATACAGAGTTTTCCAGGACACTTTTTTGAGTATATTGTTTGCACCATGTCGACTAGCAACCTCAATCTGGAGGCATCTGCTAAGTTAGACAACTCCAATTATGGTACATGGAAATACCGAATGGAGACCATTCTTGTGCTTCAGGACAAATGGGAGTATGTTGATGGATCCATACCTAGACCATTGGCCGATCCAGCCACCAGTAGCTCTACTCCATCTGTTGTCACAGCACCAGCAACGGGATCTACATCGGGATCTACATCTACACAAACAGTTTCCGCATCAGTAGCAGATCCTGCCATTGCCCGAGCTCAAGCAGAATGGGATAAGAAAGACAAGTATGCCTATCACCTGATCAAGCAGAATGTGCAAGATGTCATGCTAGCACAGCTCAACACAGTCAAGACATCAAAAGAAGCATGGGATATGTTCGCAGCTCTCTACGAGTCCAAGAACACATCCAGGATTCTCACCTTGAGAAACCAGATCAACCAGAGTTTCCGCAACAGCAGTGAAACCGGTCATGCTTATGTACTCCGCATCAAAGACTACAACAATCAACTTGCAGCAGCAGGAGAGACTATGAATCCCGCAGAAATGGTTCAAGTAATCCTGAATGGACTAGGAGAAGGATATGAGAATCTAGTCCAGAGTATTGCCATCCAACGGCAAATTCCAACACTGGAAGAACTTCAGTCAGTTCTACTTGGTGAAGAACTCAGGACTCAGGCCATTCAAGCACGTAAAGGTCATTCTAATGATCAAGCATTCACCGCTTCAGACAGAAGCAGAGGCAAAGGCAGAAACAGAGGTAGATCATATCAGAAAAGTGGTCAAAATCAAAGTCAGAATCAGCATCAGCATCAGCAGCATCCTCAGCAACATCAAAATCAGCAAAGAGGAAATCATTCCAACCGAGGAAGATTCCAAGGACGAGGGAATGCATCCACCAATGTGTCAAACATTCAATGCAACTATTGTCACAAGTTTGGACACTATGAAAGAGATTGCCGCAAGAAGCAGTATGACCAAAGCGGTCAATCCAGCACTAATCGAGGGAATTCTCGAGGAAGAGGAAATCATCGTGGTGGACATTCTAGTCACAGTCATTTTGCAAATGAACATGGCAATATGTTTCTTGCAAGTGAGGAATTGCATCAGACTGATACAATAATGCACCTAGACATTGATTTCAATCCCAAAGAAGATTTCAGTTATCAAGTCGACCAAGTGGAACAGGATCCTTGGTACATCGACAGCGGTGCATCATCTCATATGACAAATCATCAGGAATGGTTCACAGAAATGAAGCCATTAGAAGGTCAAAAGAATGTCATCTATACAGCAGACAATACACCGAATCCGGTTCAAGGGACAGGTGTTATCCCTATGAACAATTTCACTGGTACAAAAGGATTAGTCAAAGATGTGCTCTATGTTCCGAAGCTCAGCAAGAACCTTTTGTCAGTAGGTCAAATGACGGAACACAATTACAAAGTCATCTTCGACGGTGATGAATGCACTATCAGAGACAAATCCAAAAGAGGTCAGCTAGTAGCAAAAGGTGTCAAGGAAGGACGCTTATACAGGATGCTAGCTACAGTACCAGATAAGCATGCCATGTCAGCTCAAATGCAACAGATGCCACTATCTGCAAAATGGCATAAGAGATATGGTCATGTCAACTTCAAGTACTTGTTAGATCTAAGGAATCAAAATATGGCAATTGGGATTCCGAAGCTACAGTTTCTTGGAAAGGTTTGTGAAGCATGCTGCTTCGGCAAACAAAAGCGAACCAACTTTGTCAGAAGTACCTCTCGTGCACGAGGTATTCTTGATTTAATTCATACAGATGTATGGGGTTATGCCCAGACCCGCAGCATCAATGGTTCACTTTATTACTTGACCTTCATCGACGACTACAGCAGATATTGTTGGGTCTACTTTCTGAAAGAGAAATCTGAAGTGTTTGCCAGATTTCAAGAATTCAAAGCCATGGTAGAAAACCAGACAGGCAGAAAAATCAAGGTCATGAGATCAGACAGAGGAGGTGAATACATGTCTTCAGCCTTCATGAACTTTTGCAAAACTCATGGCATTCGAAGACAATTCACATGTGCAGATACTCCTCAGCAAAATGCAATAGCTGAAAGGAAGAATGGGACTTTAGCAGACAGTGCTAGAGCAATGCTTAGTGAAAAGCATCTTCCGAATCAGTATTGGGCAGAAGCAATAACTACAGCTAACTACTTGCTTAATCGGCTTCCTACCGAACCGATACAAGGTATGACTCCTTATGAAGCATTCACTGGACACAAGCCACGCATTGGGCATCTCCGCATATTTGGTTGCATAGCATATGCCCACATACATGATGATCATCGCAGGAAATTGGATGCGAAGTCATGCAAATGCATCATGGTTGGCTACAGTGAAGAAAGTAAAGCATACAAATTGCATGATCCCATCAACTGCAAAGTCATTATCTCCAGAGATGTAATCTTCGATGAGGAATCAGAATGGAAAACCTCACCTACACAGGAGATAGAAGCATCGACTTCACAGTCATCTACAGAACAGGTTGATGAAGAAGAGCAAGAATTGCCAGCAACACCCCAATCAGCATCACAGCAGCTCAGATAGTCTACTAGGGAAAGCAGACCACCAGCCAGATTGACATATGCTCAGAAAGGCAAAGCAATTCAGGTGGAAACCACCAACTATGCTCTTATGACTACCATCATGGCCACAGAAGAGCCAGTGTACTTCGAAGACGCAGTCGATAAGCCAGAATGGCAAACTGCAATGAATGAAGAAATGGATGCTTTGTATAAAAATAACACTTGGGAATTATGCGACCTTCCACCAGGAAAGAAGGCCATAGCCAACAAATGGGTATACAAAGTGAAGTACAATCCAGATGGCAGTATTCAGAGATACAAAGCCAGATTAGTTGCAAAAGGATTTGCACAACAATATGGCCAAGATTATGATGAGACTTATGCTCCAGTAGCAAAGATGGATTCCATACGGTTCTTGATATCACTAGCGACACTCAGTAAATGGAATGTGTATCAGCTCGATGTCAAGAATGCATTTCTCAATGGTTATCTAGACGAGGAAGTCTACATGCAACAACCAGCCGGTTATGTTGAACCAGGACAGGAGAACAAGGTTTGCCATCTCAAGAAAAGTCTCTATGGCTTAAAGCAAGCACCCAGAAGTTGGTACAGCAGAATTGACAAATATTTTGCTGATCTGGGATACATGAAGTCAAATGCAGATCATACTCTCTACTACAAAGTTCAAGGGGAAGATATTACTATTGCACTTTTGTACGTAGATGATCTGATTGTGACAGGAAGCAAGGATAGCTTCATCAGAAAGCTAAAACAAGACTTATCTGCAGAGTTCGACATGAAAGATCTTGGACTTATGCACTATTGTCTTGGAATTGAGTTCTGGAGAGATTCAGATAGCACATTCATGAGTCAGCTCAAATATGTTGACAGTCTCCTGAAGAAGTTTCATATGGCAGATTGCAAGATTGCAGCCACTCCCATGGAACAGAGTTTGAAACTTACTAAAGATTCAGAAAAGCCTACAGTCAATGACAGATACTACAGGCAACTCATTGGATCTCTTATATATCTGACAATCACACGGTCAGATATTTGTTATGCAGTAAGCTCACTAGCACAGTTTATGGCAAATCCAAAACAGTCTCACTGGAATGCAGCCAAAAGAGTCTTGAGATACATCAGAGGTACAAGACAATTTGGGATAGAATACAGAGGAAGTCATCCACGATTGCATGGATACTGTGACAGTGACTATGCTGGAGATCATGAGACCAGGAGATCGACACAGGGATATGCATTTTTCCTTGGTCAAGGTGCTATATCATGGTTGTCAAACAAACAGCCAACTGTTTCTTTGTCTTCGACTGAAGCAGAATATAGAGCACTCACTACAGGTGCATGTGAGGCTATATGGCTCAGAAGACTATTGTCAGAAACCGATTACTTTGATGAGTCAAAGCCAACAACAATATACTGTGATAATCAATCGGCTCAAGCATTGGCCAAAAATCCAGTATATCACTCCAGAACAAAGCACATTGATGTCAGAGAGCACTTCATCAGAGAAAGAGTGTTACTTGGTGACATCACACTGCAGCATTGTGATAGCAAAGAAAATGTTGCAGACATCTTTACCAAACCACTCGGTAAAGAGCTATTCGAGAAACACCGACTAGCTCTTGGTTTGATGCAGAGGAAGGACATTCCCATTAAAGGGGTGTGATGGAATGTAATGCTCAGTCCTTCTTCGATTCCCCAGAATCATCATCTTGAGGGAAGGCCTACTTCATGATGTTGATCTTGAGGGAAGGTGTTGAGAGTTCACGCTCAACATCATGTGATCATGTGTGCATAGCACCATCACGTGATCATATGTGCATAGCACTAACCTTATAGAGTGCTATAAAGGAAAGGGTTAGCTCCCCTAACCCTAACCCTAAAAGGGTTTGTATATATTCTATTTTTTCAACTAATTCTAGTGTACAGTTAGTCATTTTGTGGTGTGCTCTCTAGCTGTGCCCTCTCTCCTCATCTCCACTCTTCTCCTCTCCCCTGTTCATATTTTGTCAGGATTATCATCGCTGCCATAACGCAAGGCACTTTACGGGCTAAAAGAAGCCCATGAGCGTGGTACCAACAGATTGATGCCTACTTTCAACAAAATGGGTTTGGGAGGAGCCCATCTGATGCAAATTTGTATATCTATAGAGAAGGAGGCAAGTGTATGATCATGGTCCTTTATGTGGATGACCTTGTCATAACAGGGAACCATGAAGAGAAGATCTCGCAGACAAAGCAGTTGCTAGGAAGTGAGTTTGAAATGATAGACCTCAGACTGATGCATTTTTGTTTGGGGATTGAAGTTTGGCAAGAGCCAAAATAGATCTTCATTTCACAGTTGAAGTATGCTAGAGAGATACTGAAGGCATTTGGCATGGCTGAGTGCAAGATAGTTGGCACTCCTATGGAGGTTGACGTGAAGCTCTCAAATGAGGATCCATCACCACTGGTGGACGTTAGTACAGAAGGCTTGTGGGCAGTTTGATTTACTTGTGCAACATAGGACCGGACATTAGTTTTGCGACTGGTGTACTAAGTAGGTTTTCCAATAAGCCCTGGGAGAACCATTGGAGGGCATGGATGCAGGTGCTGAAATACATCAAAGGCACACTTGATTATGGCATCACTTATACCAAGGGCAACATCTTGACCGGATTATGTGACTCGAATTGGGCAAGAGACGTGGAAAGTAGGAGATCAATGACAAGTTACTATTTCTCACTTGGATCTGGAGTTGTGTCATGGGTCAACAAGAAGCAACCTACAGTTGCTCTTTCTTCTACTGAGGCTGAGTACAAATCAACATGTTTTGCTTCTTATGAGGCAGTGTGATTGAGGAGGATTTTAGGGGACATGGGTGCAGTGGAGAACAAGCCTACATAGTTATCATGTGACAATCAAAGTTGCATGGCAACTGCAAAGAACCATGTGTTCCACACTTGCACAAAACACATTGAGATTCAATATCACTTTGTACGTGAGCTCATCATGGATGGAGAGGTTGACTTGGTGTACTGTCTGACTATAGAGAATGCTGCGGACATCTTCACGAAGGCTCTTGGAAGAGACTTGCTGGAGAGGCATCTTCATCGACTTGGCATTGGGCCGAAAAAGTAGTTCACTTATGGGTGGATATTGAGGGGGGGGGGTTAGATATCAATTCTCCACTCTCGTGTAACTACGCAAGAACTAGCTAACTCTACTTGTAAGCCCCCCATATGAGGAGAAAGCATTTGAGTGGCTAGGTTATCCAATAGGTCCTGATTTGGACACCAGATGGGGGCCATGTGTGGCCTAATGGCTAGATGGCTTCAGATAGAGTTGGCACACTACCAACTAGGCTACATGCAAGTGTGGGAAGGCATCCCATGACTGACCACACTAAGGGTAGATGGAGCATTTCCCGAGGCAGCCCACTCTCGGGCTACGGGGCCCCGTTTGGAGCCCCAGATGATCCCGGATGGGCTCTGAATGGAGGATGTAGGTTAGTTGCTCTATTCTATGCCACGGTTCTAACATGTGGTCAATGGCCTATTTCCGGACCGACATCTAGTCAACCATCGACCGGGTTGGTCTCTCAATTGGCTCTAACCAGCCTACGACTGGTGGTTATATCAGAGCAAGCCCATGAAGCCCATCATCATCACTGGCTATAGCAACCCTGATTCCTTAGCATCCAGCCTCCATCCTCTATTGTTTCTAGCATGCCATTGAAGCTTATTACATAGGATCACATGGCTACATGGATGGTTGTGGAGTCTCTAGTGTGAGCTCTTGTGCTAGAGGTGCCTCCCCAGATCATCAAGAGAGACCACTTCATTTTAGGCCTGAAGCCTTCACTTTGTTTGAAAGTGGAGCTAAAGAATCTAGATAGTTTTGAAGATGCTCTCAGAGTGGCCAGGGAGGAGGACTGGAAAGTCAAGAGATTGAGGAAGTTGGGCATGCATGAAGAGCCCAAGACCTAGTTAGCAGCCCAGAGATACTCAAGGCATATGCAAAGAGAGAGCCGGTGTTTGTTCCTGTGCAAGATGATTCCTTGAAAAAGGATTTGCATGAAGTTGTCAAGCTGATGGCTGTCTCTTGATGCAGTGGAGGGCGTGGTCACCTCAATCTCTAGATCCAGTGGGCTATGTCAAGGGTGATGCCTCATCTCTGGTAGTCACCTCTAAGGAGTGCTGAAATATATCAAACCTTGATCATGCATGCTCTGGTCCTTCTCCGTGTCGCATGTGGAGCGCATGTCTCTCATTTGGTAGCATCATGGTGGAAACTCCCGTAGGCCATTGCTAATCCATGATGCTCTCAAATCATCAAGCTCCTTTCCCTTAACCTCACCAATAGCTACCCAGATGCATAGAAATCTGTAACAAGTGACTGTGCTCGTCGATCTTAGTGACCTGTGGCATTAGTCCCTATTGCTCTTTGGTCTGTCGCATCACTATATGTCTCTATGGTCGCATCTGAATCAGATAGAGCCCAATACAAACCTAATCAGGAAAATGGATCGGTCATGTAAGTGGACCAAAGCCATGTCCCTCCTAAAAGAGGCAGTGATATCACCTTTAGATCTCCTATTAGAATTGGCAGATGCATAGAAACTGATCGTCTATCTCGATCTCCTCAATCCAACATAGTGTGTAGATCCTTTGTTGTCTAGGTATGCCTGCAGCTCTTCTTGCCTCGATCCGCATAGCTAATGTGTTGAGACTCACAACTAATCGATGGCGATCCTCAATGCATGGGAGACTCTCCTATCCTTGAGGCACTAAGGTCTATGACAAGCCCATGGTCCAAGACCCTCCAAAAGTGGTCATGGTAGAACTAGATCTTGGTGGGGAACTCCTCTCCCCCCCAAGCCCTAGATGTATGGAGCTAGAGAAGGTCCAATTATATGAAGTTTGCGGATTCAAATGTGTGGAGCTAGGGCTAAGTCTATCCATCTGAATGCCATGACTACCAAACCATGTGGATATCCCTAAATACCATGTTGTATCAACAAGTGCCACTCTCTGCTAGTTGCCTAGAAGACTCCAATGATAGCCTCGGTAATCTCCACTAGGGTAATACCAAGACTCTATGGCGGATAGTCACTCTGTGAAAGATGGCATCAACCTGGAGAGGGGTCATGGCAAACTCTACCTATATAATCTGATGGGGGATTGAGCCCTTGCTCTGAATCATCCTAGATCCCATAATCACCTATAGCCTCTCAAATCTCTTCCGCTCTATTGCTAAAATATCACTCCCCTAGAAAGGTGTTGCATACTTGGCAGTCAATCTCAGCAGCGTCAAAAATCCAACCCTTGGTCAAAGGATCCTGGGAATGTTCCTGGAAGCACTGCCTCTCTAATCGGGCGAGAGCACCTCGTCCTTGTGTGAGCCGCGGTGCCACCATGTTATCCTAGAAGCAAAAAAAGGTGATACCTATTGGTATTACTTATTGTCAATTATCAATTAACTATGTAACCATTGGTTTCTCCCTTCGAAGTCCCTCATCCATGGGTCTTTGTGATCTATGTGTTCCAAGTCAGGGTGCCCTATGCAAACTGTGGGTCTTGATTCCACAAAGGTGCTTCAATCTAGGCCATATATTTGATGGAAGATCCAAGGGAGGAGATGGGTGTAGAAGGGGCTTCAATTTGGTCCATAGATTCGATGGAAGATCCAAGGGAGGAGATGGGTGTAGAAGGCGCTTCAGTCTAGGCCATAGATTTTATGGAAGATGCAAGGGTGGAGATGGGTGTAGAGAGGAATTCAATTTGGGCCATAGATTTGATGGAAGATCCAAGGGAGGATATTGGTGTAGAAGGCACTTCAACCTAGGCCATAGATTCGATGGAAGATCCAAGGGAGGAGATGAATGTAGTAGGCACCTTAGTCCTAGCCTTCCATTATGCACCTCAATCGTAGACCTCTATCTATGAAGGTTGATCTCCATCCTCCATTATGTTCCTCCATCCTAGCCTGCCATTATGTGCCTCCATATTAGCCATTGATCTTGATCTGGATTAAAGGAAAGGTACCTATTGAGCAAGTTTAATACTCCTCCCCCTCCCCCCTTTTATTTTAATTCAAAACCCCCCCCTTTTTATCCAAAATATTTTACTTGCTTGAAGGCATTCCCTTCGCCCCTTTAACCCTAGCTATTTATACCACTCCCCCTCCCTCCTTTATTTAATTGAAGCCCTCTCCCTTTCCTCCTTTATCCCTAAATATTTTGCCATGTATACAACCCCCCCCCCTTTTATTTAATTGAAGGCCTCCCTCCCCCCTTTATCCCTAAATATTTATACCACTCCCCTTTCCCCTCCCTCATTTATCCCTAAATATTTTACAATCATATACCACCCCCCCGCTTTATTTAATTGAAGCCTCCCTCCCCCCTTTATCCCTAAATATTTATACCAATCCCCCCTCCCTTTTTTATTTAATTGAATCCATCTCCCCTCCCTCCTTTATCCCTAATAAATATCTTGCCATCATATACTAGTCTCCCCCCCTTCTTATTTAATTGAAGGCCTCCTTCCCCCCTTTATCCCTAAATATTTTATTTACTTGAAGCGCTCCCCCACCCCTCATTATCCCTAAATATTATGCCATCATATACCACTCCCCTCTCCCACCGACAACTAATTAATACAACTGAGACTTTATGTATTATAGGACACCTATTGCACCTCAATCATCATAGACCTCCATCTAAGGAGATTGATATCCACCCCCTCCATCCTAACCCTCATTATGCACCCACAACTTAGCCATTGATCTTGATCTAGTTCAAGGGTCCACATTAAAGCGTGCCTAGTACTTCTTAGCCTAGCCTCCCTAAAGTCAAAATTAGGCGCTTGGATCCCACCAAAGTGCATCCACCATGCATTAAAGCCATCCTAGATTTTTCATCTAATCACCATCCACCAAATTAAAGGTACCCATGTCAATCTACTGAGATGCAATGACACCGGTGACCGAGTCATAATCTTTATGCCATGATGTTTTAGATTCCTACCAAGTTTCATCTTGTTTTGACCATCGATGCCTAGCATATATAGAAAGCCTATGCTATCGATTTTTAATTCTAAATCCTATATTGTAAATGCTAACCCTAAACCCTATATCCTCCCTGAATTACTGATAAAAATTTATAATCAGTAAGTAGATTATTGGAAAGAGACTAATATTAAGGTAATTATTGCTGCTGTAGCTTGCTTGCAAAAAGGACTCTCACAAAGGAGATGGCTATATATTTTGTTTCAGGAATGGAAGTGATTTTATGTAGAAAAAGAGAAATAGTTGCATTTTCTACAATCCATGATAGTGATCCAAATTCTCTTTGTCACTTTAAAAGACTTGGCAAAGATAACTTTGGCAGTTAATGTATCAAATATTCTTAGTGAATATTTTGAGCTAAGCATAAGTGTGGAGATATGGAAATACTTGGAGATGTTTTGCCTTATAATGTTTTCAACAAATCATTTATTGCATGGGATAGAGATGAGACTTACCCAATACATATCATCAGGAATACAAAGTGCATTTTTTTAGATTTCAATGTGAGACATTTTGCAAATGATATCATTTGCACAAATGATATCATTTGCAAATAAGAACATAGAGAAAGGTCAAGTTTTGGGGTTAGAACAAGTAGATCAGTGGTGTTTAGGAAAGGAGGTGGATAAAGGAACATGATTGTAAGCCCCTATTTTCAACATGTTTTGGTGTTTTGAGCTAAATACATAATGTTGTAATCTTCAAACTTAATTCTAGGTCATTCCACACTAGTCACATAGCCTCACTCTCTAGGATTTCCTCTAACCTAGGAGTAGCTTTAAATCACATATGGATCAAGGGATACCATATGGATAGAATGAGTCCCAGGCATTCCTAACTAGAGTAACTGTGTATATGGAAAGAAGTCTAGAAAGAAAATAATATCATGTGCTTTATATATTGATAACTTGTCAAGGCACATAGGTTCCATCCACCTTAGAGTGCTCCATAGATCCTGAGGCATGCATATTGTGTCATCTTTATAGCCATCAACTCAATGTGTGGGTGTAAAGAAAGTAGCTCAGGCAGCAAGCAATCTTGTCGTCAAGCTTCAACTCCACACGAGTGATCCCTAATGGACTTTGCATCATATAGTTCCAATTTTCTAATCTCGAGATGCTTCCTTGTATTCATAGGTCCATCTCCCAATCTCAACACACAACTCTTAGTTTACTCAATGCCAAGAAATCATTATTGCCAATAATGCTTATAGTTAATCACCAATCCACTTGAAATATGTGTTGACGGAGGTCACATCATATGAGAGGAGCTTTCATTGACGGAGGTCATATTGAATCGAGTGATTAAGCCTCTGTGAGGACTCCAGGTACTCTTCTCTCTCTTTCTCTCTCCCTCTCTCTCTCTCTCTCTCTCTCTCTCTCTCTCTCTCTCTCACACACACACACACACACACCCCCCTATCCCCATTAGAGATCTAGCATTCTAATATATGCATGCATGCTCTCTCTATGATGTTTTGGGTCATGCATCACCTCTGCTGATATGTCCTCTATGCCTAGACCCACTACATGTCACTTGTTTACTGCATAGAATGTACGGGCTGCTCTTTCGCATCTTCACAACCAGAGATCTAGATTATGAGAGACTACACACTGAGCACTTTGCACATGGACACAAGGTCTTGACCCCAATATTCAACCATACCATATGCCATGGCTTGCTACCTGCTTGGAGCACTACCACCATAGTACCGAGACACAATCTAGGTGATCCCATGGACATTGGGACTACTACACTCTTATGATTGGCCACTCTCTGGGTAAGATATATGGGTCAGTACTAGAAAGGGAGATCCATAGCCACATGGAGGATCACGAGCAGCTCTTGGGGGTAGGTAGGTTTTTGGAGACAATACTCCACCCTGGACCACATTTTCACCCTAAGGGCTATCATTGAGGGGGCGAAGTTGAGGCATTAGAAATTCTACACTTGCTTTGTAGACTTTTGTAGGGTATTTGATACTGTCCCACATTCTTGCCTGATCATGAGGTTATAGGAGTTGAGCTCCAAGAGAGTGTGATTTGGGGGGTCATGAGTCTATATGAGTTTGTCAGAGGGAGGGTACATGCCCTATAAGGTCTATCAAACTTGGTTGAGAGAACTATCGGAGTGAAACAAGACTGACCCCTCTCACCGACTCTCTTTGGGATCTATATCGATGAGATCATTTCCTTTGTAGATCGCCTAGGTGGAGAGGATTCACTTTTGGCTGACCTCATGGTGCAGATACTATTGTATGCAAATGACATAGACTTCCTCATATCATCCTCATCAGAGAGATTGCAGAAACATCTAGAGGCTCTAGAGATGTTCTGTAGAGAGAGAGACTTGATAGTTAACCTTGGGAAAACCAAGCTTATGATCTTCAACACCTCGTAGTCAATGTCCCATCGCCATAGCTTCACATAGCTAGACGAGATAGTGGAGATAGTGCACTCTTACACATATTTGGGGGTAGTGTTCACCGGAATAGGCGACTAAACATGAAGAGAATGTCATTGTCACTATCATCAGTAATTGCATTGATCTCCTCGATCTTCACTTTTCCTTTGTCCTCCCTTAAACTCTCTTCCTTCTTATTTGCACCCCAATTTGCATTCTTCTTCTTATTCTTCTGCTCTCTTTTTAGCTTGTAGAAATGCTTTCTCATGCGGCCCTTCTTGCCACAATGGTAACACTTAATGTTCCATGCCTTGGATTTGCTACAAGACTCTTAGATATCAATGCTCCACTCTCGTGTAACTACATGGGAACCAGCTAACTCTACTTGTAACGCCCCCATATGAGAAGAAGGCATTTGAGTAGCTCAGTTATCTGGTAGGTCCTAGTTTAGACACCAGATGGGAGCCATGTGTGGCCTGATGGTTGGACGGCTTCAGATAGAGTTGGCACACTAAAAACTAGGCTACATGCAAGTGCAGGAAGGCATCCCTTGACTGACCGTACTGAGGGTAGACAGAGCATTTCCCAGGGCAGCCCACTCTTGGGTTGCGGGGCCCGTTTGGAGCCCCAGATGATCTCAGATGGCTGTGGGCCTAGCAGTAACCATAGGTTTGGTGCTCTATTTTGCACCACGGTTCTATCCTGTGGTTGGTGGCCTATTTTGGGACCGCGACCTCCAGTCGGCCGATTTGGGCGGACTGGGTCGGTCTCCCAATTGGGTCTAATTGACTACAACTAGTGGCTATATAAGAGCAAGCCCGTGAAGCCCATTATGATCACTGGCTATAGCAACCCTGATTCCTTAACATCTAGCCTCCGTCCTCTACTGTTTCTAGCATGCCATCGAAGCTTCTCTCACAGGAGCGCATGGCTGGGAGGTAGTGCCATCTATTGTATCAATTTTACAGTAATCAAATTTTTGATTCTCCATACTATCTGCTTTTCTCTCTTGCATACAAGATCCTGTTATCTATTGAGCATAGACGTATTGTTTTCTTACATGGTATCAAAGCTTGGGCTCTAGCAAGAAGATTTGGTAGTGTGTTTCTGTTTGCGAGTAGATTGTGAGAGATGGCCCAGCCCACAAGACTACGAATCCCACCGTCAGGTGAAAGTGGAAAGTTAGATGGCACTAGCTATCCACTCTGGAAGTTCAAGATGACAGCGCATCCGAGCTTTGGGATACTGCTACTAGGGTGGACATGAAGCCGATGTGGTTCTGAGACCGCCAAATCCAACCAATGCAGCATAACAGATAGTACCAACTGCAGATGAGATTCTCACGTGGACAAGAACAAATGCAGATGCACTGTGTTCTATTGTCTATAGTGTAAGTGATTCTGTCATGGCGTTAACTCAACATGTCACCATAGTAGAGGAGGCATGGACGGTCTTGAAAAATCAATATGAGGCCACAAATCAGATGTGGATTCAAAATCTGGAGACTCAACTCGCGAACGAGAAACTGTCCGAGTTTAAAACGGTAGAGAAGTTCATCACCAGGGTAAAGAATCTGTGTGATCAGATGATTGCAATCGGCATCACCATCACCAGCGAGAATCTAGCACGAAGGTGCATGGGGATCCTCCCACCAAAGTATGATGGTCTTGTTACGGCACTGAATATGCAGAACAAAAATCCGTGTCAAGAATAGGGGAGAGAGATAGGAGACTCAAGTTCAGCTTTCTTCACAACACACAAAAGAGAGAGGACACAAGGTTGGAGGGTGAAGCCTTTCTTCACTTTTGCACACAACAACAATACAATAGAAGAGGGAAATACCCTATATGTCAAAACCTAGAATACGTGGTTCATATGTGAACCCAAACCAAAAACATACGTGGTAGTCTAACTACACCACGAGTACAACTAACGTAGGCGGTGACATAAATGATAGTCATCCAGGAGATATATCGGGGGTAGAGCTTGATATCTCAACACTCCCCCTCAAGCTCAAATCCATCTCACGTACACCAAGCAAGCTCCTAAATCTGCGAAGCTTCTCGGTACCCAAGGCCTTCGTAAAAATATCAGCCACCTGCTCCTCAGTGCTGACATAGACAAGATCAATCTCACCAGCTAGAACCTTCTCTCTCACAAAGTGATAATGCACCTCAATGTGCTTCGTTCTAACTGCTGCATGAATTGACTGTCCCATATCTGCAAGTAGCTTCCGTAACCAAGCTACCTCACATGCAGCCATTGCTGCATCCCTGTACTCAGCCTCTGTGCTCGACAAGGCAACTGTTGGCTGCTTCTTGCTGCTCCAACTGATGGCACCACTCCCAAGGGAAAACATAAAACCACTAGTAGATCTCCTATCAGAGACACTACCAGCCCAGTCAGCATCTGTGTATCCATGTACCTGTAATGCACACCCAGCTTCATAAAACAGTCCATAATGCAATGTGGACTTCACATACCGCAGTATGCGCCTAGCCGCATCCAAATGTGGCTTCCTCGGTGCCTGCATAAACTGACTCACCAGCCCCACAGCATAGCTCAAATCTGGTCTGGTTATAGTCATGTAAATCAAGCTACCTACTATGCGCCTGTACTATGCGCCTGTACATAGTAATATCTTCAAGAAGCTCACCTGTCTCTGCATTGAGCTTCACATTCTGCTCCAATGGAACAGAGATAGGCTTACAGCCTGTCATCCCATATTTGGACAGCATGTCCATGTTGAGATATCAAGCTCTATCCCCGACATATCTCCTGGATGACTATCATTTATGTCACCGCCTATGTTAGTTGTACTCGTGGTGTAGTTAGACTACCACGTATGTTTTTGGTTTGGGTTCACATATGAACCACGTATTCTAGGTTTTGACATATAGGGTATTTCCCTCTTCTATTGTATTGTTGTTGTGTGCAAAAGTGAAGAAAGGCTTCACCCTCCAACCTTGTGTCCTCTCTCTTTTGTGTGTTGTGAAGAAAGCTGAACTTGAGTCTCCTATCTCTCTCCCTCTTTCTTTACATGGTATCAGAGCCTTGTTCGTGGTAAGGAGCTCAAGAAAGCTAGCCAAGTTTGTGGTGTCCTGGTAAGAGGACCAGTGTAGCTTTCCTATTTCGAGTTTGGGAGCAAATCTCTGCAGGTAGCACAGCCAGAAGTGCAGGAGTGCACTGCTTCAGATTGAGAGGCCCTTCACGGTGCGGCGAGAGCGCAGTATATGAGGCCGTTTCGGGGCCCGTTTTGAAGGCGGAAGTTCTTCGCAGGCACTCAGAAAAAGGCCCTGTTTTTGTTGTGCGACCACCGCGCGGCTAGTCGGTGGAAAGGTGCCACAGAAAATGCATCGTATGCCTATGTGCAGAGATATTGGGAGTTGCAGATTCATGCCTGTTGCCTGTTGATGCAAAATCGTCACGAGGAAGTGACTGTGTGGTGAAATACCACTTTCGTCAGTGTTGCAGATCTGCCCCTATGAGGCTCTTTGCAGAAGTTTTGCTATTTGCCCTTCTGAGGCATTTGCTGTGTTTACAGGTTGCTGTTGCAATTCGTGATTTGTAAAATGTCTGAGAATCTGTCTACCATTGTCAGTGAGAAGCTTGACAAGAACAACTTCCAAGCATGGAAGTTCAGGATGACAAACTTTTTTATGGGAAAGGGAGTTTGGGATTACATCAGTGGTGAAACTGCAGAACCAGTTTTGGGTGCTGCTCCCACTCCTGCTGAATTGAAGGCCTTTAAAGAATGGCATGAAAAAGCCAGAAAATGCCTGTATTGGCTGTCCGTTAGCATTTCAGATTCTATGATTGTGCATATACAGGATCTAGAGATGCCTAAGGAGGCATGGGATACATTGGTGAAGCTGTATAGCACAAATACCAAAGCACGAAAGATGCAGCTAAAGCAGGAGTTGCACAATGTGCAAAGGAAAAATCTGAATATAAATGAGTATTCCTTGAAGGTGAAAGGCCTTGTAGATTCTCTTGCCTCCATTGGAGCATCTGTTGATGATGAGGACTTAGTGTCCGTGACCTTGAATGGTCTTGGGAAAGATTATGCACAATTTCGGACATCCATTGGAGTCCGTGAAACATTTCCTGATTTTCAGGAACTTATTGCTCTCTTGCTGAGTGAAGAGCAAAGGAATGGTGGTTCAGCCACCTCAACTTCTCAAGAGACTGCTTTCTACTCGAATACAAGTAGAGGCAGAGGTAGAGGAAGGGTATGTTGATTCAGGTGCCTCTAACCACATGACCAGTCATGCTGAGTGGTTTCATGATGTCAGAAATTTGGATAAGCCAGGTTATGTTGAAACAGGTGATGATACTGCGCACCCAATTACGCAGGTTGGTAAAGTGCCATTGGCTATGGAGGATGGCAAAACGAAGTACTTGGCAGATGTACTTCATGTTCCAAAAATCACTAAGAACCTGGTTTCAGTTGGCCAGATGGTTGAGCAAGGTCTGCAGGTTAGATTTAATCCTGATGGATGCTTTGTTGAGGACCTGAAAAATAAGTGCCGCTTGGTTGCAAAAGGCAACAAAAATGGTAGAATGTTCACCTTGGATGTTGATATGCCTGAGGTGAAAGCTACTATGTTTGCGCATGGGAGAGGTGTCATTGCAGATATTGAGATATGGCACAAGCGCATTGGGCACGTGAATATACAAAGGCTGAAATCTATGCAAACGAAAAACATTGTTGCAGGTTTGCCTAAATTCAGAGTTGAGGGAATGCAAAAGGTATGTGAAGCATGCCAAATGGGTAAGCAGGCCAGACATGCATTTCCTAAAAATGCTAAGGTGAGCAGAAGACCTTTGGAAGTGATCCATTCAGATGTTTGGACAACCAAAGCTGCTTCTATTGGTGGATGCCATTATTATGTGACGTTTATTGATGACTACACTAGGAAGGTGTGGATTTATTTTATGAAGCACAAAAGTGAAGTGTTCAGCCATTTCAAGGCTTTTAAGGCCATGGTTGAAAAAGAGAAAGGTGTGCATATTAAAGTGCTAAGATCTGATGGAGGGGGAGAGTACTTTTCAGAAGAATTTTGTGAATATCTGAAAGAACAGGGAATTCAAAGGAAGTACTCATGCAGGTCTACCCCTCAGCAGAATGGGGTTGCAGAAAGGAAGAACAGGCATATTGCAGAAGTAGGACGGGCGATCCTAAATGAGAAAAACATGCCTGATTATTTTTGGGCTGAAGCAGTAGCAACTGCGGTTTATATTATGAACAGAACCCCCACTGCAGCTATCCATGGCATGACACCTGAAGAAATGTATACAGGCCAAAAACCAGATATTTCTCACTTGAAGGTATTTGGTTGCATAGCTTATGTTCATGTTCCTGATGAGAAGAGAACAAAGCTGGATCCAAAGGCAGAAAAATGCATCTTTATTGGATATGCTCAGCACCAGAAAGGGTATCGCTGTTATAATCCTTCCACCCGCAAAATGCAAGTGAGCAGAGATGTTGTTTTTGATGAAATGAGCAGCTGGTATGCACCAACTGTTATGGTAGGAGATGCAGATGCAGGAAATGGGAATGCTGCAATAAATGCAGAGCAGCAATCTCAAGCCTTGAGTGGACCCAGAGAGTCCTCTACTAGTGGATCTAATGCATGGACAGGGAGATTGAGATCTAGTGAATCGTCACATGGCAGTCCTGATAGTGTTGTGCAGGTATCACATAAGGGAAAAGAAAAAGTGGACCATGCTCCAGTATTTGATGTGTCTGCTGGTAGCTCTCATGTTGATGGAGAGTCAAGCGGCTCTGAAATGAGCCTTGATGAGGAACTTGGGATTCCTTCTGTTGTTACACCTGGTGCAAGGAAAAGCAGGCATGATTTTGAGACGCCTGCAACTGATCCAGTTGTACGGAGGTCCACTCGTATTAAGTATCCAGTTGACAGGCTGAGATATGATGGATATACAGCACATCACTATGCTTATATGGTCAAGGTTCTAGAGGAGCCAGAGCCCACATGTTTTGAGGATGCAGCAGGGCATAAAAATTGGGAAGCAGCTATGGATGAAGAGATGGCTACCTTGGATGCAAACCACACTTGGGATTTGATGCCTTTGCCTCATGATAAGAAGGCTATTGGCTGCAAGTGGGTTTACAAAGTAAAGCACAATGCTGATGGGTCTGTTAGCAGGTACAAGGCAAGATTGGTTGCCAAAGGTTTTGCACAGACATATGGAATTGACTATGAGGAAACTTTCAGCCCAGTTGCAAGGATGGCAACCGTGAGAGCAGTAATTGCTATGGCTGCTGCAAAGGGATGGTCTTTGCATCAGATGGATGTGAAAAATGCCTTCTTGCATGGTGACTTGCAGGAAGAGGTTTATATGATGCAGCCAGAAGGTTATGAGGATAAAGCACACCCCGATTTTGTATGCAGGTTGCGCAAAGCCTTGTATGGCTTAAAACAGGCGCCGAGGGCATGGTCAGACAAGATAGGGCAATATCTTGTCACTATTGGATTTCAGATTTCCAATTCAGATTTTTCACTTTATGTGAAAAGGACAAACAGAGGGATTGTGCTTATAGTCATCTATGTTGATGACTTGATTATTACAGGTGATAGTGATGCAGACATTAATGAAGTGAAGCTGCTATTGAAGCAGAAATTTGAGATGAAGGATTTGGGAGAGCTACGTTACTTCTTGGGCATTGAGGTTATTAGATCCCCTAGTGGGATATGGTTGTTGCAAAGGCAATACGGTTTGGACATGCTGTCCAAATATGGGATGACAGGCTGTAAGCCTATCTCTGTTCCATTGGAGCAGAATGTGAAGCTCAATGCAGAGTCAGGTGAGCTTCTTGAAGATATTACTATGTACAGGCGCATAGTAGGTAGCTTGATTTACATGACTATAACCCGACCAGACTTGAGCTATGCTGTGGGGCTGGTGAGTCAGTTTATGCAGGCACCGAGGAAGCCACATTTGGATGCGGCTAGGCGCATACTGCGGTATGTGAAGTCCACATTGCATTATGGACTGTTTTATGAAGCTGGGTGTGCATTACAGGTACATGGATACACAGATGCTGACTGGGCTGGTAGTGTCTCAGACAGGAGATCTACTAGTGGTTTTATGTTTTCCCTTGGGAGTGGTGCCATCAGTTGGAGCAGCAAGAAGCAGCCAACAGTTGCCTTGTCGAGCACAGAGGCTGAGTACAGGGGTGCAGCAATGGCTGCATGTGAGGTAGCTTGGTTACGGAAGCTACTTGGAGATATGGGATAGTCAGTTCATGCAGCAGTTTTCATTCATTGTGACAACATTAGCAGCATCATGCTTGCTAATAACCCAGTTTATCATGCTAGAACGAAGCACATTGAGGTGCATTATCACTTTGTGAGAGAGAAGGTTCTAGCTGGTGAGATTGATCTTGTCTATGTCAGCACTGAGGAGCAAGTGGCTGATATCTTTACGAAGGCATTGGGTACCGAGAAGCTTCGCAGATTTAGGAGCTTGCTTGGTGTACGTGAGATGGATTTGAGCTTGAGGGGGAGTGTTGAGATATCAAGCTCTATCCCCGACATATCTCCTGGATGACTATCATTTATGTCACCGCCTATGTTAGTTGTACTCGTGGTGTAGTTAGACTACCACGTATGTTTTTGGTTTGGGTTCACATATGAACCACGTATTCTAGGTTTTGACATATAGGGTATTTCCCTCTTCTATTGTATTGTTGTGTGCAAAAGTGAAGAAAGGCTTCACCCTCCAACCTTGTGTCCTCTCTCTTTTGTGTGTTGTGAAGAAAGCTGAACTTGAGTCTCCTATCTCTCTCCCTCTTTCTTTACAGTCCAAACCGTATTGCCTTTGCAACAGCCATATCCCACTCGGGGATCTAATAACCTCAATGCCCAAGAAGTAACGCAGCTCTCCCAAATCCTTCATCTCAAATTTCTGCTTCAACAGCAGCTTCACTTCATTAATGTCTACATCACTATCACCTGTAATAATCAAGTCATCAACATAGATGACTATAAGCACAATCCCTCTGTTTGTCCTTTTCACATAAAGTGAAAAATCTGAGTTGGAAATCTGAAATCCAATAGTGACAAGATATTGCCCTATCTTGTCTGACCATGCCCTCGGCGCCTGTTTTAAGCCATACAAGGCTTTGCGCAACCTGCATACAAAATCGGGATGTGAATTATCCTCATAACCTTCTGGCTGCATCATATAAACCTCTTCCTGCAAATCACCATGCAAGAAGGCATTTTTCACATCCATCTGATGCAAAGACCATCCCTTTGCAGCAGCCATAGCAATTACTGCTCTCACGGTTGCCATCCTTGCAACTGGGCTGAAAGTTTCCTCATAGTCAATTCCATATGTCTGCGCAAAACCTTTGGCAACCAATCTTGCCTTGTACCTGCTAACAGACCCATCAGCATTGTGCTTTACTTTGTAAACCCACTTGCAGCCAATAGCCTTCTTATCATGAGGCAAAGGCATCAAATCCCAAGTGTGGTTTGCATCCAAGGCAGCCATCTCTTCATCCATAGCTGCTTCCCAATTTTTATGCCCTGCTGCATCCTCAAAACATGTGGGCTCTGGCTCCTCTAGAACCTTGACCATATAAGCATAGTGATGTGCTGTATACCCATCATATCTCAGCCTGTCAACTGGATACTTAATACGAGTGGACCTCCGTACAGCTGGATCAGTTGCAGGAGTCTTTAAATCATGCCTGCTTTTCCTTGCACCAGGTGTAACAACAGAAGGAATCCCAAGTTCCTCATCAAGGCTCATTTCAGAGCCACTTGACTCTCCATCAACATGAGAGCTACCAGCAGACACATCAAACACTGGAGCATGGTCCACTTTTTCTTTTCCCTTATGTGATACCTGCACAACACTATCAGGACTACCATGTGACGATTCACTAGATCTCAATCTCCCTGTCCATGCATTAGATCCACTAGTAGAGGACTCTCTGGGTCCACTCAAGGCTTGAGATTGCTGCTCTGCATTTATTGCAGCATTCCCATTTCCTGCATCTGCATCTCCTACCATAACAGTTGGTGCATACCAGCTGCTCATTTCATCAAAAACAACATCTCTGCTCACTTGCATTTTGCGGGTGGAAGGGTTATAACAGCGATACCCTTTCTGGTGCAGAGCATATCCAATAAAGATGCATTTTTCTGCCTTTGGATCCAGCTTTGTTCTCTTCTCATCAGGAACATGAACATAAGCTATGCAACCAAATACCTTCAAGTGAGAAATATCTGGTTTTTGGCCTGTATACATTTCTTCAGGCATCATGCCATGGACAGCTGCAGTGGGGGTTCTGTTCATAATATAAACAGCAGTTGCTACTGCTTCAGCCCAAAAATAATCAGGCATGTTTTTCTCATTTAGGATCGCCCGTCCTACTTCTGCAATATGCCTGTTCTTCCTTTCTGCAACCCCATTCTGCTGAGGGGTAGACCTGCATGAGTACTTCCTTTGAATTCCCTGTTCTTTCATATATTCACAAAATTCTTCTGAAAAGTACTCTCCCCCTCCATCAGATCTTAGCACTTTAATATGCACACCTTTCTCTTTTTCAACCATGGCCTTAAAAGCCTTGAAATGGCTGAACACTTCACTTTTGTGCTTCATAAAATAAATCCACACCTTCCTAGTGTAGTCATCAATAAACGTCACATAATAATGGCATCCACCAATAGAAGCAGCTTTGGTTGTCCAAACATCTGAATGGATCACTTCCAAAGGTCTTCTGCTCACCTTAGCATTTTTGGGAAATGCATGTCTGGCCTGCTTACCCATTTGGCATGCTTCACATACCTTTTGCATTCCCTCAACTCTGAATTTAGGCAAACCTGCAACAATGTTTATCGTTTGCATAGATTTCAGCCTTTGTATATTCACGTGCCCAATGCGCTTGTGCCATATCTCAATATCTGCAATGACACCTCTCCCATGCGCAAACATAGCAGCTTTGACCTCAGGCATATCAACATCCAAGGTGAACATTCTGCCATTTTTGTTGCCTTTTGCAATCAAGCGGCACTTATTTTTCAAGTCCTCAACAAAGCATCCATCAGGATTAAATCTAACCTGCAGACCTTGCTCAACCATCTGGCCAACTGAAACCAAGTTCTTAGTGATTTTTGGAACATGAAGTACATCTGCCAAGTACTTCGTTTTGCCATCCTGCATAGCCAATGGCACTTTACCAACCTGCGTAATTGGGTGCGCAGTATCATCACCTATTTCAACATAACCTGGCTTATCCAAATTTCTAACATCATGAAACCACTCACCATGACTGGTCATGTGGTTAGAGGCACCTGAATCAACATACCAAACATCATTGCAAGCTGTAGCATCTCCTGACATGGAGTTAACCATATGCTGCATCACAAAAAGGTGCTCATTTCTGTCGTCACCATGCCCACTTGATGATGCATAGTTGCTTTGCTGCAACTTCCCACTTTTGATGTCATTCTGTTTTTTATAGCATGTATTCTCCTTGTGTCCAGGCTTTCCACAATAATAGCATTCTGTGCTGCTATTTACTTGCTGGTTCCTTTGCCATGAACCACGGCCTCTTTGGCTCCCCCTGCCTCTAGAACTACCACGTCCTCCTCCATAGGACTGGTTTTCCTGTTGTTGCTGTTGGTTCTGATTTCCTGCATGGCCACCAAAACGGCCTCTTCCTCTACCCCTGCCTCTACCTGTATTCGAGTAGAAAGCAGTCTCTTGAGAAGTTGAGGTGGCTGAACCACCATTCCTTTGCTCTTCACTCAGCAAGAGAGCAATAAGTTCCTGAAAATCAGGAAATGTTTCACAGACTCCAATGGATGTCCGAAACTGTGCATAATCTTTCCCAAGACCATTCAGGGTCACGGACACTAAGTCCTCATCATCAACAGGTGCTCCAATGGAGGCAAGAGAATCTGCAAGGCCTTTCACCTTCAAGGAATACTCATTTATATTCATATTTTTCCTTTGCACATTGTGCAACTCCTGCTTTAGCTGCATCTTTCGTGCTTTGGTATTTGTGCTATACAGCTTCACCAATGTATCCCATGCCTCCTTAGGTGTCTCTACATCCTGTATATGCACAATCATAGAATCTGAAATGCTAACAGACAGCCAATACAAGCATTTTCTGGCTTTTTCATGCCATTCTTTAAAGGCCTTCAATTCAGCAGGAGTGGGAACAGCACCCAACACTGGTTCTACAGTTTTACCACTGATGTACTCCCAAACTCCCTTTCCCATAAGGAAGTTTGTCATCCTGAACTTCCATGCTTGGAAGTTGTTCTTATCAAGCTTCTCACTGACAATGGTAGACAGATTCTCAGACATTTTACAAATCACGAATTGCAACAGCAACCTGTAAACACAGCAAATGCCTCACAAGGGCAAATAGCAAAACTTCTGCAAACAGCCTCACAGGGGCAGATCCGCAACACTGACGAAAGTGGTATTTCACCACATAGTCACTTCCTAGTGACGATTTTGCATCAACAGGCAATAGGCATGAATCTGCAACTCCCAATATCTCTGCACACAGGCATACGATGCAATTTCTGTGGCACCTTTCCACCGACTAGCCGCGCAGTGGTCGCACGCAGTGGTCGCACAGCGAAAAACAGGGCCTTTTTCTGAGTACTTGCGAAGAACTTCCGCCTTCAAAACGGGCCCCGAAACGGCCTCAAATTAGAAAAATAAAGTCACCACACCACGAAGGGCCTCTCACCATCACTTTATTTTATAGATTTCAATGTACTCAAAATCTATCATCTCACATGTCTCGCATTACGGTCTTGCATCAGCAAGTCTAACTTATATTATATTAAAAGAATATCTCATGATGAGATTCTATTAATTATATCATTCTTGTGTTCCATCATTTTATTTTATAGATTTCAATGTACTATCACTGTCTTACATGTCTCAAATGTCTCCCATTACGGTCTTGCATCCAATCATTTTATTTTATAATGTCTCGCATTACGGTCTTGCATCTAGTTATCTCAGCCTCTACCAATTCTTTATTCTAAATCTTTCATCCCACATTATGAGTCTGTAGTTCTATAAATCCCCTAGTAGTCGTTCATCTTCTATATCTCACCCGCAGCAAACACTTCTTCCACTTTGCTCTTCTTACCTTACTCCTCTCCTCAAGCTTGCTCCTTCCATCTTGCCCGCAGCCTTGCCTCCTCTTCTCAAGCATACTCCTTTCATCTTGCCTTACCTCCTCTAGTTACCTTCCTCACTCTCGTTACCTTCCTCACCTCATTCGTCTTCTATATCTTTCCTCACTCTCGTTACCTTCCTCACCTCATTCGTCTTCTATATCTCACCCGCAGCAAAAACTTCTTCCACTTTACTCTTCTTACCTTACTCCTCTCCACACTTCTTCCACTTTACTCTTCTTACCTTACTCCTCTCCTCAAGCTTGCTCCTTCCATCTTGCCCGCAGCCTTACCTCCTCTTCTCAAGCATACTCCTTTCATCTTGCAGCCATTATGGATCTTTTTAAGGTAATTGATTCTGTCGAGCAAGCCATTAGCAGCCTCAAAGAATGGATTGCCGAGAACCAAGGAAAGAGAGAGGAGAGAAAGCAAAATCCAGCTCCATTAACCCAATACGAGAAGGATGACTGTGCTTGTCAGAAGGGCTTAGAGAAGGAAGAGGAAAGTATGGCTACTACTGAAATAGATAAATTGCAGTCATATAGGAGAGAGTTGATAGACTTTCAAAGTGAGATATCTTCGCGTGTGGCTCGTTATGGAAGATTTTCCCCCGAGGAAGCGCAAGCCATTCGGAATAAACAAAGTGTTATGCAGGAGAAAATTCATCAATCCTTACTTCTCTTCTATAATTTTAACTACATCAATGAGGATGAGATGAGCTCAGCTCTTGAATGGGTTGAATTTAGGCTAAAGACTTGAAAATAGAAAATTCATCAAATTAAATGGCTGTAGTCTTGAAAATAAATTTGCCTTCCAGTGAGAGTCTTATTGTAACTTTTGGTGTAATTTGCCTTCCAATGAGAGTCTTATTGTAACTTTTGGTGTTTTTCAACACCTAAATTATAAATATTGTGAGAGTTTGCTACTTCCAGTTGTAACTTTTGAAAGTGTTTCCTAAACACTATTATTAATATAAAGAGAGTTTACAATTAATGAACCACTCTTTTTTGTGTAACTTATCTCAGGCTTAACTTTTGAAGGTGTTTATTAACACCATTAAATATTAAGAGAGTTTACAACAACCGAATCTTATTTTTTCATGTAACTTATCTAGGCTGCTATAAATTTTATAATTTTAGTTTCATGTCCTGAAAAAATATATTAAAAAATGCTTGTTTTTATGTTTTTATATGTGCTTTGAAGATTGGGTTTTTCTTAAATTTTATCTGAAAACTAGTCCAAAAGTATATATAAAAATGAATTTGTACATTGACAAGTCCAAAATTAATGAAATAAGTGTTATGTTTTGCTTCTTATGAGGCAGTGTGGTTGAGGAGGATTTTAAGGGACATGGGTGCAGTGGAGAACAAGCCAACGTAGTTATCATGTGACAATCAGAGTTGCATGGTGATTGCAAAGAACCCCGTGTTCCACGCTTGCACAAAACACATTGAGATTCAATATCACTTTGTACGCGAGCTCATCATGGATGGAGAGGTCAACTTGGTGTATTGTCTGACTATAGAGAATGCTGCGGACATCTTCACGAAGGCTCTTGAAAGAGACTTACTGGAGAGGCATCTTCATCGACTTGGCATTGGGCCGAAAAAGTAAGTTCACTTGCAGGTGGACATTGAGGGGGGGTGTTAGATATCAATGCTCCACTCTCGTGTAATTATGTGGGAACTGGCTAACTCTACTTGTAAGCCCCCCATATGAGGAGAAGGCATTTGAGTAGCTCGGTTATCTGGTAGGTCCTAGTTTGGACACCAGATGGGGGCCATGTGTGGCTTGATGGCTTGACAGCTTCAGATAGAGTTGGTACACTGCCAACTAGGCTACATGCAAGTGCGGGAAGGCATCCCATGACTAACCGCACTGAGGGTAGATGGAGCATTTCCCAAGGCAGTCCACTCTCAGGTTGTGGGGCTCGTTTGGAGCCCTAGTGTTGAGATATCGAGCTCCACTCGCGATATGCCAGGGTGACCGTTGTGTATTTATGTCACCAACTTGTTAGCTGGAGATGCGGTTGGTACACCGCCCACGAATAATAGCTGGATGACAGCTATCCTTATCTACTCTAGTTTGTGGCTCAGTTAGTATGCCACCTTAGTTAGTTGAGTTTGGTTTGAGACCCACATATAGGGTTCTTCTATTTTCTTTGTACTTGAGTTCTTTTGGCTTTCACAACTAAGAAGAGGAAAATTGTTTTCAGCCTCCACCTTTGTGTGTATTCCCCCATTGTGCATGTGAGAAAGCCGCAAGTGAGACTCCTTCCCTCTCTCCCACTATCTTCACATGGTATTAGAGCCTTGTTTGTGGTAAGGAGCTCAAGAAAGCAAACCAAGTTCGCAGTGTCCTGGTAAGAGGACAAGTGTTGCTTTCCTTTTTCGAGTTTGGGAGCAAATCTCTGCAGGTAGCACAGCCGGAAGTGCAAGAGTGCACTGTCTTAGATTGAGACACCCTTCGCAGTGTGGCGAGAGGGCATTATATGCTACGGGATAGGGCTTCACAAAATCGTCACTAGGAAGTGACTGTGTGGTGAAATACCACTTTCGTCAGTTTTGCAGATCTGCTTGTGTGAGGCAAAAGCTGTGTTTTTGCAGTGACAGAATATTTTGCAGTGTTTTGTAATGGCATTTGATTCTCTTTCACAGATTGTCACTGAAAAGCTTGACAAGAACAACTTCTAAGCATGGAAGTTTAGAATGATGAATTTCCTTATGGGAAAAGGCTACTGGGAGTTCATTACAGGAAATGAAGAAGAACCAGTTCTTCCTAATGTTCCCAATCAACAGGAAATGCAGGCATTTAAAGGATGGCATGAGAGAGCCAGGAAAGTTATGTACTGGCTGTCTATCAGTATTTCGGACTCCATGATTGTGCATATTCAGGATGCAAGTATGCCAAAGGAGGCATGGGATACTTTGGCAAAAATGTACAGCACAAATACGCAAGCTAGGAAAATGCAACTCAAGCAGGAGCTGCACAATGTGCAGAGAGAAAATATGAGCATCAATGACTACCATATGAAGGTGAAGAAAATTGCAGATGCACTTGCTTCCATTGGGTCGCCAGTGGATGATGACGATTTAGTTTTTGTGACCTTGAATGGTCTAGGAAAGGATTATGCACAGTTCCAGACATCCATTGCCATCCGTTAAAAATTTTCTGATTTTGAGGAGTTGATTGCTCTTCTAATTTTTGAAGAGCAGAGAAATGGTGGTGCATCTTCTTCAGCAGGAACTTCAAAAGAAAATGTCTTCTACTCAAATGCTGGCAGAGGTAGAGGCAGAGGTAGAGGAGGCCGATCTGCAGGCCGTGGTAGAAATCAGAATATGCAGCAAATGCAAGAAAACCAGTCCTATGCAGGAGGACATGGTAACTCTAGAGGCAGGGGGAGCCAAAGAGGTCGTGGTGGATGGCAGAGAGGCCAAAATGCAAATAGCAATGTTGAATGCTATTACTGTGGTTAAATGGGTCATATGGCTAAAGACTGCTACAAAAAGCAGAATGACATTATGAATGGAAAATTGCAGCGAGGCAATTATGCATCCTCTAGTAGACAGGGTGATGACAAAAATGAGCATTTGTTTATGGTGCAGCATATGACAAATTCTGTGACAAGTGTAGAAGAAAGCAATGATGTGTGGTATGTTGACTTAGGTGCGTCAAACCACATGACAGGTCATGCTGTGAATGGATGCAGGATGCAAGGAAAATGGAAAAACCAGGATTTGTGGAGACTGGTGATGATACTGCACATCCTATTGTGCAGATTGGCAAAATTCCTTTGTCTATGCAGGATGGGAAAAAGAAATACTTGTCTGATGTATTTCATGTCCCGAACATCACCAAGAACCTAGTTTCTATTGGTCAAATGGTTGAGCAGGGCTTGCAGGTCAGATTTAATCCTCATGGATGCTTTGTTGAGGATATGAAAAATAATGGTCGCTTGATAGCTAAAGGAAAGAAGAAAGGCAAGATGTTTACGCTGGATGCGGACATGCCTGAATTGAGTGCAGCAATGTTTGCACATGGGACCGGTGTAGTTGCAGATATTGATATCTGGCATAAACGCATTGGTCATGTTAATGTACAGTGACTTAAATCAATGCAGGCACAAAATATTATTGCAGGATTGCCTAAATTCAAGGTTGCAGAAATGCATAAGGTGTGTGAAGCCTGTCAATTTGAAAAACAAGCAAGGAAACCATTTCCTAAGCATGTTCAAGAGAGTAAAAAGCCATTGGAATTAATCCACTCTAATGTGTGGACTACTAAAGCTGCATCTATTGGAGGCTGTCACTATTTTGTCACATTTATTGATGACTTCAGCAGAAAACTTTGGGTGTATTTTATGAAAAAGAAAAGTGAAGTGTTTGGGCACTTCAAAGCTTTTAAAGCTATGGTTGAAAAAGAAACAGGCCTGTAAATAAAATGCCTAAGGTCAGATGGAGGGGGAGAGTACCTCTCAAATGAGTTTGCAAAGTTCCTGCAAGAGCATGGAATAAAGCAGCAATATTCATGCAGTCATACCCCACAGCAAAATGGAATTGTAGAAAGGAAAAACAGGCATATTGGAGAGGTATCTCGGGCTATGCTAAATGAAAAAGATCTACCAGATTATTATTGGGTTGAAGCAGTTGCTACAGCAGTTTATATAATGAACAGGACTCCCACTGCAGCAATACATGGCATGATGCCAGAGGAGATGTATACTGGTAGGAAACCAGACATTTCTCATTTGAAAATTTTTGGTTGCATTGCCTATGTTCATGTGCCAGATGAGTTGAGGTCCAAGTTGGATCCAAAGGCTGAGAAGTGCATCTTTATTGGTTATTCTCTGCAGCAGAAAGGGTATAGATGCTATAACCCTTCTACACGTAAATTCACAATGAGCAGAGATGTTGTTTTTGATGAGATGAGTAGCTGGTATAAACCAGTAAATGTGATGATTGATGTAGATGCACAAAATGGTAATGCTGCACAAAATTCACAGTAGCAATCACAAAATATCAGTGGACCTGCAGTGTCCTCTAGCAGTGGTTCACATACTTCGCCATGGACAGGTAGATTGAGATCAGGAGAATCTCCTCAAAGCAATGCAGATAGTGGTACGCAGGTATCACAAAAAGGAAAAGAGAAGGTAGATCAGCCCATGTTTGATGTGAATGTAGGTCACTCTTATGTGGATGGTGAATCCAGTGGCTCAGAGCAGAGCATTGATGATGAGTTGGGTATTCCTTCTATTGTTACACCTGGAGTAAGGAAGACCAGGGATGTTTTGAGAGCACCTGGAAGTGAGTCTATTTTGCGTAGGTCTACCAGGGTTAGGTATCCTATGGATAGGCTGAAATATGATGGATTTACAGCCATTCACTATGCCTATATGGTCAAAGTGATACAGGAACTAGAACCCACTTCTTTTGAGCAAGCCATGGGAAATGAAAAATGGGAGAAAGCCATGGATGAAGAAATGGATGCCTTGGATGCAAATGCTACATGGGAATTGGTGCCTTTGCCTAAAGACAAGAATGCAATTGGCTGTAAGTGGGTTTATAAGATCAAGCACAATGCAGATGGTTCTGTGAATAGATACAAGGCAAGATTAGTTGTCAAGGGGTATGCACAGACATATGGCATTGATTATGAAGAAACTTTCAGCCCGGTTGCAAGGATGGCAACCGTAAGAGCAGTCATTGCTATGGCCGCATCAAAGGGATGGTCTTTACATCAGATGGATGTAAAGAATGCCTTCTTGCATGGTGATTTGCAAGAAGAGGTCTTTATGGAGCAGCCAGCAGGTTATGTTCATGCTATTCATCCTGAGTTTGTTTGCAGGTTAAAGAAAGCCTTGTATGGCTTGAAGCAAGCACCTAGAGCATGGTCTGACAAGATAGGACAGTATCTTATCACTATTGGCTTTCAGATTTCCAAGGCAGATTTCTCACTCTATGTAAGAAAAACAGAGAAAGGGATTATGTTGCTTGTCATTTATGTTGATGATTTGATCACCATCACAGGTGATAGTGATGAAGATATCCTTCATGTGAAAATGCTATTGAGGCAGAAGTTTGAGATGAAGGATGTGGGAGAGCTGCGTTATTTCTTGGGCATTGAGGTGATTAGTTCACCAAGTGGGATACAGCTCTTGCAGAGGCAGTATGGATTGGACATACTATCCAAATATGGGATGACAGGCTGTAAGCCTATTTCAGTTCCTTTGGAGCAGAATGTGAAGCTGAGTGCAGATGCAGGTGAGCTTCTGGAAGACCCTACTATGTATAGACGCATAGTAGGAAGTTTGATTTACATGACTATTACCAGGCCAGATTTGAGCTATGCTGTTGGGTTGGTAAGTCAGTTTATGCAGGCTCCAAGGAAACCGCATTTGGATGCGGCTAGATGCATACTCAGGTATGTGAAGTCCACATTGCAGTATGGACTATTTTATGATGCTGGGGTTCAGATACAGTTGCATGGATACACTGATGCTGATTGGGCCGGTAGTATTTCTCATAGACGATCTACCAGTGGATATGTGTTCTCTTTTGGGAGTGCTGCAGTCACTTGGAGTAGCAAGAAATAGCCTACAGTTGCCTTGTCGAGCACAGAGGCTGAGTACAGGGGTGCAGCAATGGCTGCATGTGAGGTAGCTTGGTTGCATAAGCTACTCTATGATATGCATCAGTCTACAGATGGGCCAGTTGTCATTTATTGTGACAACATGAGCAGCATACACTTGGCAAAGAACCCAATCTTTCATGCTAGAACAAAGCACATTGAGGTGCATTATCACTATGTGCGGGAGAAGGTTTTACTAGGTCTTATTGATCTAGTTTATGTCAACACAGAGGATCAGGTAGCTGACATATTCACGAAAGCATTGGGCGCAGAGAAGCTGCGCAAGTTCAGAGGCCTGCTTGGTGTGCAGGAATTGGGATTGAGCTCGAGGGGGAGTGTTGAGATATCGAGCTCCACTCGCGATATGCCAGGGTGACCGTTGTGTATTTATGTCATCGACTTGTTAGCTGGAGATGCGGTTGGTACACCGCCCACGAATAATAGCTGGATAAGTAAGACTCCTTCCCTCTCTCCCACTATCTTCACACCTAGATGATCCTGGATGGCTGTGGGCCCCGAACGGTAACCATAGGTTAGTTGCTCTATTCTGTGCCACGGTTCTATCATGTGGTTGGTGGCCTATTTTGGGACGGCCGATTTGGGCAGACGCGGTCTCCCAATTGGGTCTAACCGACTACGACTGGTGGCTATATAAGAGCAAGCCCGTGAAGCCCATTATGATCACTGGCTACAACAACCCTGATTCCTTAGCATCCATCCTCTGTCCTCTACTGTTCCTGTGCACGGTTGGGAGGTAGTGCCATCTATTATATCAGTTTTATAGTAATCAAATTTTTGATTCTCCATACTATCTACTTTTCTCTCTTGCATATGAGATCCTATTATCTGTTGAGCACAGACGTTGTATTGTTTTCTTACAGAGACTTCCCTCTTTCTTAGGACTTCCCCTTAACTTTGATCAGCCCCTTTGCACATTTAATGTTGCATTTTGCTTTTTGCCATCCATAGACTTTCATCTAGTCTCCTTGGCCAACAAGCTACCCACAACATCATCAGCTTTAGTAATCCACCAAGTGAAAAGGTAGTGACAGATGTACGGAAGGTATCCCATGAGAATGGCAATGAACACAAGAGGAATATTGCCTTAGTCTCTGCATCAAAATTTAGCTTCTGAGCCTAAAGATGGCTGAAAATAATATTAAATCCATTCAAATGAGAAGAAATGGAGACCCTTTCCTTCATCTGCAACTCAATTAACATCTTCGTAAGGTAAAATTTATTAGAGGCAATTTCCTTCTTATAAGTAGCACATAATTTCTTCCACAATCTTCCTTAGTCTACTCGTTTACTACTGTGAAATAAATTAACTCTGTAAGATGAACTCTAACAGTAGACTTTGCTAATGCATCCAACTCATTCCAATTATCCTCAGACATAGCTGCAAGCTTACCTGCTGCAATCCCTTCCAAGGGTTTAATATGCTTCTTTGGAATAATCACATCCTTTATCTTTTCTTTCCACATAGAAAAATGTATCCCATCAAGCTTTTTAATGTTGAAAAACTCCTTTTTAGACATGGAGGAGGATGACATGATGCAAATCAAGCAAAATCCCAAATGATAGTGCCTATAAGAAAGAATCACACCAAATACCAAGTGCACCCAAGTATGTATGCCACAATGGAGGGTAATATCACCAAAAACCTCAAATCTCAAAGCATCAAAATGCATCTGACTCATGTGCATAAACTATGCATCCATATGAGCAAATCTGGAACCCAAAAAAATGACAACTTGCAATGACAAAATAATGGCGAACCACCCCTTTGAGCATATGTCGATCTTGCATTTGGTTTTATTTTCCCTAGTAGACCATCTGAGTTGTTGCTCTTCTTGAGGTGTCTCTAGCAATTCTTGCTCTTCTTCATCAACCTTTTCTGTAGGTGACTGGGTAATCAGTATGTCTATCTCCTGTGTATTTGAGGTTTCCATTTTGATTCCTCATCAAAGATTACATCTCTGGAGATAATGACCTTTCATTTGATGGGATCATACAACTTGTATGCTTTTCTCTCTTCATTGTAGCCAACCATGATGCATTTATGTGACTTTGCATCCAATTTTTTGTGATGATCATCATGTATGTGAGCATATTCAATGCAACCAAATATGAGGAGATTGCCCAATGCCTGTCTTGTGTCCAATGAATGCTTCATAAGGTTTCATAATCTGAATCGGTTCTCGGTTGGAAGCCGATTAAGCAGGGAGTTTGCAGTGGCAATTACTTGTGCCCAATACTAATTCAAACGATACTTCTCACTAAGATTGCACTGTCTGCTAAAGTACCATTCTTCCTTTCAGCTCTTGCATCCTGCTATGAAGTATACGCACATGTGAATTGTCTTGGAAAGCCATTCTTTTGTAAAAATTCATGGATGCTGAAGATATGTATTCACCTCCTCTACCTGACCTCATGAATTTGATCTTTTTGCCTATCTTATTTTCTACCATGGATTTGAATTCTTGAAATCTGGAAAATACTACAGATTTCTCTTTTAGAGAATAGAGGAATAATATCTGTTGTAGTCATCGATGAAACTCAAGTAGTAAAGTGAACCATTGATGCTGCGAGTCTGGGCATAACCCCTTAAATCTGTATGTATTGAATCAAGAATATCTCATGCTCTCTTTTGTTTACTGAAGTAGCATGCTTTGCAAACTTTTCCAAGAAACTGAAGATTAGAAATTCCAATTTCCATATTCTGATTTCTAAGCTCTATCAAGCTTTTAAAATTGACATGTCTATATCTCTTGTTCCATTTTGCAAAAAGTGGCATCTATTGCAGTTGAGTTGACATGGCATGGAGATCTGGTATTGAAGCTAGCATTCTGAACAAGCATCCTTCCTTGACTACTTTTCCTACTAGCTTATATCCTCTGGATTTGTCTCTAATCATGCATTCATCTCCATCAAAGATGACTTGATAGTTGTGTTCCATCATTTGACCAACTGACAATAGGTTCTTGCTAGGCTTTGGAACATAGAGTACATCTTTCACCAATCCTTTCGTACTAATGAAATTTTTCATAGGGACAATGCCTTTCCTTGGAACTGGATTCAATGTGTTATCTGCAGTGTAGATAATATTCTTCTATCCTTTTAATGGTTTCATCTCTATGACCATTCCTTATGCATTTTTATATCAGATGATGCACCGTTGTTGATGTACTAAGGATCCTGATCTGGTTGATTGACTTGATAATTGCATTCCCCTTTCGAATTGCAATCTATGTCAAGATAAATTTTTTTATTCTTTTGCATATCCTCGCTTTCAAGAAACATGTTCTCAGGTTCATTGGCATAATGACTGTGACTTCAATGTCTACCACGATGATTTCCTCTTCCGTGGAAATTTCCTCTTGCTGCTGGATTGACCACCTTGGTCGTATTACTTCTTGCACAGCAATCTCTTTCATAGTGTCCAAAATGATGACAACAATTGCATTGAATGTTTGACATGTTGGTGGATGCATTCCCTCGTCCTTGGAATGTTCCTCTATTGGAATGATTTCCTCTTTGATATTGCTGTGCTGAGGATGATGCTGATGTTGACTTTGTTGATGACGTTGTTGTTGATGATGACCACTTCATTGAAATGATTTACATCTCTGCGTTCTGCCTCTGCTTTTATCTGAAGCTGTGAATGCTTAATCATTGGAATAACCTTTGCGTGCATGAATGGCTTCTGTCCTACATTCTTCACCAAGTAATACTAATTGTAGCTCTTCAAGTCTTGGAATTTTCCGTTGAATGGTAATACTATAGAGTAGATTCTCGTATCCCTCTCCTAGTTCATTAGGAAAAAAGGGAGCTCATTTTGGGGCCTTTTACGGTTTGGAAAAATAAGCTCTCAACCAATCAATAGAGGGCCAACGTAACGTTGGAAATTCATGAAAATAAGAGAAAATAGGAAAAAGAAACAATACTTTATGTAGGTACAAGCGTGCTACATTAATGTGGAGATTGGTTTTTTATTCTCACAAGATCTTTGGACATGAAGATAGAATCTAGTCTGACATTTTATCTGACAAGGGCCTTCCCGCTTCCACCTTCCTTTGAACTTTGAAATGTTGTGCTGCCTTTCCTTCGAAAGGTCTACCATTCTACACCACTGCCTCATTGTGCAGCATCCTCTTCTTTTCCAAAACTGCTCCCTTGATCCTGTTTGGCATAGAGTAAGATGTTTCTTGTCAACTGTCTCTCTACCCACTTTCTCTTTCTTGAAACTTCAATTTGTTATCTTGTTTACATTACTTTGCTGTTGTTACAGATTCAGAAGGTCTCCATGGTGAATAAAAACCATGGCCGTTCTTGTGGAAGATGCTGTGTGGATGATAATGCTATGAAGGTAGAATTATACCAACATCCTTACCCCATCGACCTGCTTCTTCTATTTCTTCGGTAGAGAATTCAAGTACAATCAAAACGGAAGGAACTTGGGAAAGGCTTAGTGTTTCGAAAGGAGCATGGGTGCTCATGCAACCTAGCAAAAGAAAAAGACCCCAGACAAAAAACATTTTCTTGGCATCATGGAAGGGAAGAGTACGAGATTTTAAAATCGCCAAAGGGAAGATATCGGTGAAAGAAGTTTTGATTCAACATGTGTACATGCATAAAGAACTTGTCTTGCGAGACTATCCAAATGATCTTCCACAACACAGGCCTAATTGTATATTTTTCTATTGTGGTTTTTTTCTTTACGAGGTGTATGGATTTTTAAGATGAAGCTTTCTTTCTTTGCTTATTGAATTCTTGTGTTGTTTTATTTCAGATTTATACCCTTCATCATATGAGACATGGCAAAACATCGATTGTATTCTGGGATTTATAGATGTTTTGCACGGATCGATAGGAGAACAACAATATCAAGGTCGATGTGCAACAGAGCTAGCTCAATCGGGTATATTTTTTACTGATCATTTTTATCAGTTGCTGGACAATGCTAACACACATGGTGTGTTAAGTAAACAAGACCTTCCGGCATGGAATTTAGTGGATTGGCCTCACCCACATTCTAGTGCTACAAAGGCATATAGGGCCAAGATTTTCAAAGAAGTACAGAAAGCTCTGAGGCCCAATATTGCCACAAGGATAATAAAAATTTCTTTATGCATGCCTCTCACAGTTTTTGTGGACTTGTTTAATACCCAGTGAAGGTTTCAAAAACAATGTTCCCAGTTAAAGCAACAAGTTCGGCATGCATGCCACAATTTTTGGATAAAGGTTGGGATAAGAAGACACATAGTTCAGTGTTTTGTGAGGTTGTCCAACCTTCTATGCAACTGAAGTACATGGTTGCATCACAAAATTTTATTTTTCTTTTTATTATAAGCGCAATCGAATGCTAGGCACAAAACTAGTCCCAATGGATCAAGATGAAGATTCTTTTGGTGCAGAAAATAAACTTCTTGATATTGATGTTGTTGAGAATGGTGATGTGCTAGTCAATATCTCATTAAGAGAATGTTGCTCCCTAGCTCAATTGCGCAATGACATTCTGTTTGAGACAGAAGGTTCTATTTCAAATGACTTTTTATTTTTCTACAACAATAAAAAGGTACACCATCTGATTTATCCTAGTCTTAGTAAGCACTGCTATTAGTTTACTTTACCCTATTGATTCATTTTGCTTTTTTGCAGGTGCTCAAAAGAAGAGAGAGCTCAATAAAATGCAAAAACATTGAAAGTTTGAAAATTGAGATAACACAGACTCCATAAACAAAGGTATTATATTCAATAAAGTAAAATTTTGTACAGAAGTGTTTAATTGTACATATAGAACATATTCTTAACAACCATTTTCTATTTATCCATAGCTTGACTGCTCTACATGGTCCAAGCTCTCTGTATCATCATTTTTTGGAGAATCTATTTTTTGCTACTCCATCCTGTCCTGTACAGTATGTTGGTGCTGCTCCATTGTCTCCTCTACTGCCCTTGGAGCATCTGTTTGTTGCTGCTCCATCTTCTCCTCAACAACATCAGCAGTAGGTCCTTGTTCCTGTGGCTTCTCCTCATCAGCTCTAGGTCCTTGTTCCTATGGCACCACATCAGCTTCATCTGTGTCATCAAGGTGTATGACACCTTCTCGTACTTTAGAGCTCTCACCCAACTCGACAATAGCTGGTATAATAAGTTTGGGGGAGGCATAGCTCAAAAACTTCCAAATTGTATCAGCTCTGAAATTATATACATAGTTTGAGCTGAAGCTATCTTCTTTCATCTGCAATGGCATATGATGATTTAGAACACTTTGTACCACTATCAATTATCTTGAAGCTAAATAAAAATTATTTTTTCTTACAAGGTCTGGCTGTTCTTTCTCAAAATAGCTTGAAAGTAGATATTTGGCACTGATCAGCACTCTCCATCTGCAACTACTTGAATCATCTTGTTGTGGTGTCTGTACAATTGGAAAGATATGTTAGAAACTGTTAACATCTAAACAAAACAAAACTATTCAATAAGTTCAATGGCATAGCATGAAATAGATGTCAGTAGAGGGAACGACTTTTTACCTCTAAATTTATTGGCTCTATTGAATCCAAAAGAGAGACATTAGGAGGACAGTGATCCAATGCATCTAGAAGCCTTCTAATACAACTGCAATACATATAATTTAGTTAGTATGAAATCAAAATAATGAAGTTTTAAGTTAAAAAAGCACACACACCACTTACAATTTCAGCTCTCTGTGTGTGTTTTTAAGAGAATTGAATATAAAGCATTGCTTCTGTTGGATGTCAATAGAAACAAAACTCCAGTGGTCACTATGTAAGGAAAAAAGCATTAAGAAATCAAAGGCTACAAGAGTTCTCAATCTTAAAGAAGAATCCCAAAAGAAGCAGTCACCCACATACCTGTTATGGTATGGAAGTAGCAAAACATCGATAACTTCAAAATTGCAGTGTTTGAACCAGTTGGAAATACCGATGGGAGTTTCCTTTGCATCTGTTAACTTGGAATAAATGGCAGGATCAATAATATGGACTGTATGCTGTACAGAGGGGTGAAGCGAGCTTCTCATCATGCTGCATGGGACCAAAAAATAATTAGGGTAGGGTATAAAGGAGGTACAGGCACGATTGTTTTGCAAAAAAATGTAAAATAATAGACGCTTACTAGAGCATTGCAAGAATGATAGTATCTGAGCAATACTCATTCTTATGAGCCAATGCTGCCAAGCATGGTTTGGTCAAGTCAAAATCATTCACTGAAGTTTCATCCTCAATATGGACAACTATGTTAGGGCCCAACTCCTGCAACCTTCTTTGTATCTACAGCTCCCTCTTTCCAGTCTCCACATCTATAACAGATTTTGATTCTTTTATTTGCTGTTTTAGTGACTCCTCATAAGCAGCCTTCCCTCTGGTGTTCTTGGAGAGGGTTACTTCAACAACCTTAACCTCATCTACCTTCGACTTCCTTGTAGGTGGAATTAATAATATGTCTCTCATCTTTATGTCCTGCCATTCCACAGGAAGAACAAGCTTGTCATACCTCCATCTCACTCTGGACAAATTGTTGAAGTCTTTGGCCATCACAATCACCCTGTCAGCATGGGCTGCTACCAGCATTGCATTTTCAAAATATTTTTCCAAGTAATCCTCTGCCATTTCCTGTAAGGAAAGAATGGCAGTCTTGTTCCACGTGAACCCAAGGTGCCAGCTATCACATATGTCTTTGACCAGTCTTTGAAAAGGTGCCTTGGGGATTGCAAAGCCTATAGCTTTCTATTGCTTCCTGATCTCCCTTAGCACACCTGCACCATGTTTCAATCTCTTGGCCTTTTGCTGAAGCAGGCTCATTGGTTTACCCTTCCTGCCATGTGCAGCTCTTCCCTTTGGAGGCACACTAAATTTCTTGGTATCTGCCCCAACTGCTGTTGCTGCAAGCCCTGGCCCTTTGCCATCTTTCCTTGCAGTTGACTTGGTTCTTGCCATCACTCTGACAAACTACATACAAAGCAATGGAAAGAGATTACAGCCATGGAGAACATGGTATGACACAAAAAGACAATCACAAGGGTGGATGAAGCAACATTGAAAATTTTGCAATAAAACGCGATATGGACAGTTTGAAATTCCTAACAACTCGAAATTGCATTTTCCTGCAAATACCTAAAGTGACATGCTAGTGCATTCCTACAGTGATTTCTCTGTCTTTGCAACTAAATACAATATGAATGGAGTTTATGCAAGGAGAGTACAGCCATGGACAACTATGAAAGTCACAAAACCAGAATGACAGGGGTGGATGAAGCAACAGTTCAATATTCGCAACAAAATGCAATTTTGGCTGTTTGAAATTCCTAAGGCCTTCTCCTCACATTTTCCTGCAAATTCATGAGGCAGCATGCTAGAATATGCCTTCAGTCATTTGAAGGTGTTTGCATGTCCATGCAGGATGGATTGAGTCTATGGAAGGCAAGAAGTATGCACAGACTGAAGGAAGAACCCATAAATATAGTTTTACCCTCACATGCAATTATCACACTTGAAGATCTGCATAGCTACAGTGATTTCTTTGTCTTTACAACTAAATAAAATATGGATTGAGTCTATGCATGTCCATGCAGGATGGATTGTTTCTATGGAAGGCAAGAAGATTGCAGAGACTAAGGGAAGAACCCATTAATACTGACCTGAAAGCTATCTGTGGGTGTGCTGTGCTACTGATGAGTACCCTGTGCTGGGGATGAACCTGTGCTGCTGGTCAGGATGCTGATGTTGCAGAGTAGGGAGGTAGGGAGGCAAGAGATTTGAGACTAGAGGGCCGAGACAGGATAGATTAAACAGGAGGGAAAAGATAAGTGCAAAATACAAACAAGGCAGCTACTAAATCCCACATGTGTGGAATGGAGTCGTTTTTCACACATGTGGATGGGACCCAGATCTCTTGGAGTCTGAAACTTGGCACATGTGAAAGGGACACTTTATGCCTTGGAACTTGTGCCATTCATGATTTCATAGTCAATTCCACAACCACTCTTCCCTCTCGTGCCTCCCAATCTTTCATCCCTACCAGCACCCTCCCATCATCCTTTTCCTTCCCTCTCTGATCCCTTCCTACCCAGCACACTCCATCCAGACTGCAACCTACTTGAAGACTACTATTACTGCCAAATCTCCAGGTTACCAAGGCTACAGTTCAAGTTTGGGAAAGAGCAGGAGATTCACCAGTGCAACTCCAACAGCATGGAAAAGGAAAAGAAAGGTTAGAATTCTAGATTCTTTTCAATGTTTTTTGACATATATTTCTTCCATCCATTGAATTCTTGATGTCCAAATATCTTCACTCAGCTCCACCCTTCTTGTTACATATTCAATTTATAATGTCCAAGAATGTGATAGATCACCCAAGAATTTGATTGGAGATGGATATGAATAGAACCTAGAAGTTTGCAACAAAATGCGAGGGGAGTGCTTTATCCATCTCTAGATAGCCCATATCGCATTTTGCTGCAAATTCTTGTTGATGACACATTCCTCTTGAAAAGCTTCACTCAGCTCCATCCTTTCTCTTGCAAATCAACTCATACTGTCCAGGAATCTGTGAGATGATCCTTGCATTTGATTTGACATGGATATCAATAGAACTGGAAAATTTGCAACAAAATGCGAGGAGAGTGCTTGATATTTTCCAAATGGTCCTACATCACGTTTTCCTGCAAATTCCTGTGTCTCTTTTGGTTTTCACTTCTACCTCATTGTTTTGCTATCTTTGGCCCTGTGGAATTCTTCCTTGATGATGAGAAATGTTTTTGTTTTGGAATAGTTGACTCCCAGACACCTCCTTTCAAGAGGAAGCTGGACTTTTCTGCTGCTATAATTAGACCACAACAATCACCAGGTGAGTCATGAGAGCTCATGAAGGGATTTATCTGGTGATATCCCATGCATTCCCTGATTGCATATGTCAGCATATAGAATTCAATGTATATAAATTTTGGAACAGGCAAAAAGAAGAGACTGGAGCAGAATGTTAAGTCTTCCATCTCAAAACAAAAGGAACCAGAAGAGGACAAATCTCCAGATTTGCTCCTATTTGAGTTTCTTCACAAATGCAAGGCTCAGAGGAACTTCCACATATACCACAGTATTCTCAACATGGAGTTCACTATGAGCTCTATACTGGAGCATCACAAAGATTTTCTTTCAGACCATTGGGATACCTTCAAACAATCGACAGAGGCAGGAAGAATTGTGGAAGGTGAAAAGGTTTTTGTGCATATAAATCATATTGTCTCCATTGATAGGCTGAGGTACCATGTGATTAGAAGATTTGACAGCCTGCCTGATCAATATAAATTCAACTGTAACTTGCACACTAGAAAGTGTAGAGCGCTTGAGGAAACCATGGCATTCCTTATGTACATTGTCTTCAGTCAGGACTCTCTAGATGAACAAGGGCAGGAGGCTGAAGAAGAAGACACATCTGAAGCAGAGGAAAAAGAGGATGGTCCTTTGGTAACAGAAATGGCAGAGCAAGAAGAAGATATCAACCTCCAGGATGAGGGGCTGCAAGTGGCTGCTCTTGACCTTGTTCAACTGAGGACAAAAACTCTTAGGGCAGCACAGCCAATTGAATATTTTGATGTTCAAAGCAGTAACTATGCAGTGCCCATGCTTTCAGGTGTCTTGTTGGTGGAAAAGATTATGTTTTCCTCCATGATATAGAGTGTATGCTCAATTTGAGGGAGGACTATGCCATTTCCCTTATTGCCCAAGCTCCAAGGCTTGACAAGGAGGTTGGCATAGAGGATGACCATTCACTACTGGCTTTGGAAACAATTTTTGATCCTGTAGAGGCCCTTACTATTTGTTTCAAAGAGGTTGAAAAGTTCCAAGAGCCAGGTGAAGCTGCCTTCCAGCTCACACAAGAAGCTATGAATCTCTCAGCACTATACACGGAAAAGCTTAAAGAAGAGGCTGGACTGGAGGGGAGAGGAATAAATCTTTGGAAAGATGAACTGCTTGTTGCTGATGAAAATGAGAAGGTACTATCTTGTTACTTCAAATCAAATACTTTGTCTTCTGCTTAAATGTTTTGTAGGTTGTGTATTGTCTCACTCCAATCTTTTGATATGTGGTAGCTACAAATGGAGGATGACACATTCCTCCAGAGAACAAGTGGAAGCAGGCCGGCTGGGTTTGGCAAACTGTCAAGCCTAGCTCATTATATTCATGATCTAGGCAGTGCTAAGATCTTGATTTACCATAGGCAGCTGAGCAACAATGGAGAAGCCATTGTTTACTTTTTAAAATGTTTGTCCAGGGTTTTAGGTGGACATGATTTTTCATGGCAAAAGGAAAGATCATTTTGATTCGAGGTTGTCTGCCATAGATATATTTGGGGATTATGTGAATAAGCAGGCCTCTAGGGCCTCTTACTTTTTGTCTTACACTTCTTATGCATTAGCATGTGGTCTTAAGGAGCCCAAATGTCTGGAGGGCTATGGAAAACACAAGCGCATAAGGTTTCGAGAGCCACCCATGATTGCATCAGGCGACACAATCCAAGAAGAAGAACACATGGAGACAGCTGAAGAAAAGGATACCCCTCCCAGACAAGCAACAGAGGCAAGCATTGATAAACAAACAGTCGACATCAAGCCAATAAGGAAGAAAAAGAGTCCAATCAAGATCAAAAAGAGAGTTCCGATTGGCAGGCCCTGGGAGAAATAGGATTTAGTCATTAAATATAGCACAAACATTATATTGAAGTTGAACTGATTTGTACAAAGTCTTTGATGTCTGGTATGATCTTGTATAAATGAACAATAAGTTGAAGATGAAATGATTTGTACAAAGTCCTTGGGATAGATAGAGTGGTGTCATTAAATATTAAACAAACAATATATTGAAATTGTGAACAAATTGAATTATGTTTAGATCACATGTTTCACAAAAGAAATACTATTGATGGAGTCTCAAATCATAAAGGCATAACACCAAGAGTCACTTGTTCCACACAAAAGAATTCTATTGATTGAGTTTGAAAACATGTGGACATAACACCAATAAGTTACAAACTGCTATTCATGTTTACTTGTCCATTTATGGTTTCTAAATATCTTCGATTCCCTCCATTGTCTATGCTTTTGAACTAGAAGAAAAGCAAGCTTGACTTTGGAGCTAGCAACTTTTCTTTTAGCATGTAGCCTCTGTAGTATGCCTCGGTAAAACCATTGGAAGACTTCCTTCAGACTATTTGCCTTTTGACTCCCTCCATAGTGTTGTGTGTGTCTGAAAAATGCATTACGTGCCATGTATGAGACTTCTCCATGCCTTGGGTAGACCAAATTGCTGGGCATCCATACTTTTTGACAAAATAGGGAAGGTGGTTGTAGATGATATGCTGTAAGACATAAGAATGCATAGTAAGTAATAAAAAAAAGAGGATCACACTTAAGTAAAAGAAAAAGACAGAACCTTACCATGTAGTGAGTTATATTGCAGGCTGTCCACGCGTCTTTCATTGACTTCCCTCAAAGTTCTTGTAATCACTCTTTGTCCATGTTACTTTGTCACAGAACATGAAGAGTTGATCAAGAGACCTCCACACCTCTGCCTTCACATTTCGTGCTTCCCCATCTGCCTCATGATCTTTCACGGCATTATGGACTTGCTTCCATAATCCATAATTAATCTTTGAAACTGTTCTACCTTGCCTTACTTGCTTACTGTGTTTGGGTCGAGACAAGAATCTTCTTGCCTTAACACCACCAATAGAGGGCTTGATTGGTACCTCCTTGCCATTGGTAGACTTTTTAAAATCCTTTGTGATTTGAACATCTCCTCCATGCAGACCTATATCGAATAACAATTTTTCTAATGCTTGAAGAGCATCCTTTCTATTTTTTTTGGGACGGAGTTTCCAAGCAAATCCAATATACAAAAATACCAATTTCTCAATAATTCGACATAGACCATGCAATGTATAGATGTGACCATTACATAGTGGAATGTCTAGAATGGCCTTGAAGTCAGGGTCAACTTTATCTCTATTAGGTACTCTCTTCCACCATTTGGAATCCATTACTTGAGTTGATTCTTTGCAGTAAAGACAAGGAGACTTTGAGTTGCCTCCTTTACTAATGTTATACATGCACTTAAGTGTTTTAAGATCCCCCGCCATGTGCCACTCTACTTGAAAATCACCTTTTCCTGCAACATGGAGATTCTCGCCTTGCACTTGTCTTTTGATTATTCTTGGTATTTCCGTGTGGTGAAACACCCAATCAAGTGTTTCATGGTCTTCTATCTTCACCTGCCATATTATAGAAAACAAAAGTCTTACTATAACAGATTTGAAAACAATGACCAAAATCAAGTACAAAACAAAAAATGATCATACTTGGAACGAGCCTAACCACCATATGTGTTTCTCCGACTGCACACTAAAATACTTCGAACTCGCTTCAGTTAATGATGTATCAAGTGCTCCATTCATCAATGTAATAGTAAACCTTTCCATTTTCTTTTCCTTTACAACCTCACACTCATCCAGTTTGATAACAAATTTCAAAATGCCTTTGCACTCCTCAAATGTTATTCCATAAAACTCGACCATTCTTCTTTGAAGTTGTAGATCTACAAATATATTGTTCCAAGGGTCATACACAGTGGTTCCTTTACCACCATGAAATATTTCTTCAATATGGATATATTGCCCAATAAACTCATCTATACTTTCATTCAAATGACCTCTTATCCTCCACACGGTTGCTGGATTTGGCAGTAAAACTCGTTTAATCCTTTGATCTTTCAAAGTTGAGGATATCGCATGGAAAATCGAACTATATCCCTTCCTGCTAACTCTACTAACATCAAGAGCCTCTTGGATTATAGTGCCATCAACTTGATTATTGGATACAAAGTCCTCTACAACATTGCGTTTGACTGTTTTGTATTTTTTTTTCTCAATCAAACCTTTTGCTACACCACAAGAAAGCAATCCTTTCATTTGTTTAACAGGAAGAAGGTTCGGATCCATATTTTCTTTTGCAGGCTCCAATAATTTCCTATAGTAACAACACAATATGCCTATATCATTCAGCACCTCCATTCTTGTTTTGCGGTAATGGACGAAATAGATATAGTCATTTGAGAGCCTTTTTGAGTATACAAAATGATAAATTTCAATCTAACCTTGCTTCCTGAATTCTTCGCTTGCATCCACCAGTCCCAGCCTTCAAATTTGTAATGTTTTTAATCTTCCTGCTACATAGTCTATCTCCAAGCACGGTTCTCTTCTTTCTTGCTCTTGTCAACTCTTTTTTACAGACTTTGAATGCTCCTCAATTTCATTCTGCAACTGCTGCTCCAATTTTGCACGAATGGCTATCCCCTGCATCTTGGCCCCCTTTTCTTGTAGGTACATCATTTTATACGTTTCTGCAAATGCAAACTGCACTGAAATATAACCAAGAAGTCTATTTTGTCCATCGCCGGCAAACCTCAGTAATGTGGTGGGATTGACAAGTGGAAGTGGAGTTTTTTACTTGACATTTTGGATATATGCTTCCATCGCACCATAAGTCGATATGTTGAAGCCCTTCTCTTCTCATATTTTCCCGCTGTTGAGCATTCAGCACTGTATCCTTTCGTCTTTTTTGTGCTGGAGCATATTGTTCTTCTAAGTCGATGTGAAGATGGTGTAATCGCTTCTTCTAAGATAGCGACTCACTAGTATCGGCCATTTTTTTTGCTTCTGAGGTTGCGAAGTTTGCTTGTCAATCTCATAGTCATTTTGTAACATGAATCGTGGAAGTGTGGCGGTATCCATGTAAATATTTTGAAAACTTGCAATCACCAAGTTCAGTGATGGATTCTTTATGAAAGGCCTGAATCTTTGGTAAACAAAAAAAAATCTAAGGAGATATTTAATGCAAAGTCGTATTAGTCAGACAAAAGATTATCTTATTCCTTTCTGAACTGACAGTTCTGTAGTCCTTACAGACAATTCTGAGCCACATTTCGGTATTTTACTATTTTTGAGGTCTTTTAGGAGAGAAATAAATCAAAAAATAGTGAATTTCTTATAGGGCCCCAAAATGAGCTCCCTTTTCCCCTAATGCATTCAGGATGACTTGAACCATTAAACTCTGGCTGATTTGATTTCTCAGTGTGAGAATCCTGGAAGTGTTCTTGGACTCGTAAAGAGATGCGAGCATATCCCATGTTTCTTTTGATGTCTTGACTGTGTTGAGCTCTCCTAGCATGACATCTTGCACATTATAGTTGATCAAATGATATGCATACTTGTCTTTCCTGTCCCATTCTTCCTATGCTCGAGCAATGGCATGAATAACTACAGGTGCGAACACTATTGGTGTAACTATAGATCCTGTTGTAGATCCCATTTCTTGTGCTATGGGGCAACAGGTAGAGTAAAGCTACTGTTGGCTTGATCGTCCAATGTTCTAGGTGTAGACCCATCGACATACTCCCATTTGTCTTGAAGTACAAGAATGATCTCCATTCGGTATTTCCATGTGCCATAGTTGGAGTTGTCTATCTTAGCAAATGCCTCCAAATTAAGGTTGCTAGTCGTAGACATGGTCTTAAGAAATGTACTCAAAGTGTATGTGAAATCAATGTATGAATCAAGTGCCATACACTAACTGTAACAACTGAATTCTAAACGCTCGGTGAAGATAGAAATGCAATATATAATCCAATCGGTTACAAGGCTTGTGGCAAATGATGCTGAGAATAGCCAAGAGGCTTTACAAGGCTTGAAATGATGTGCACAATGCCAGAAAATAGTCAAATGGGCTTTACGATGATGGCATGTGTGTGTGAAATCTAATCATGTGCAATCTGTCCTCTGATCAAATGGCTAATGCCTCTGAACACTCTGAAGCCTACTCACTGAACTGTGGAAAGTCAAGTTTCAAGAAATTTAATGATGTGAACCGCATGTGAGCGAAGGGATTGACTCCGAGTCTAAACTATTTAGGAATTTTTGGGCATGGCTTCGATTGGCTTTGTGGATTATCTCCTGTAAGGATGATCTAATCTACTCTGATTTAGATCTAGACCAATCGTCGAGCGATGCAAAAGCAGGAAATAATTCCTTTTCTTTGTTTGTTTTAGCTGTTGGGTCAAATGCATCGATGCAGAGGCTGATGTGCATGCAAGAAGTGGTTTAGTTGCCGAGGCTCAAAAGTGTGTGATACTTGCACCAAAATGTGCGTGTAATGTAACAAGCACGTAGAGCATAAAAAATCGAGCATTTTTTCTTTTTGGACCATCCTCAAATTCTTCCTAGATCAAGAGATACAGCTTAATCTAGGTGGGAGGGCAAAAAGGGTGCAAAATGATGATGTGGCGCCAGGTCACATGCAAGGGTGTGCCTGCCAAGAGGTGTGCTAGTGGAGCAGTGTGTTGAGGTGGCAATTGTGTTCACATGCAATGCCTATGAAGAGACTATTGTGCTTGTTGGCAAGAGGTCAGTGCCATGTGGTAGTGCTGAGGTGGCTGCTGCTGAGGTGGTAGTGATGTGGTAGTTGACTTGGTCAAAGGATGATGTGGTAGTCAATGATGATGTGGCAATGACAGCTGGCAGGTAACGTGGCAAAGTCTATGTGGCCGTTGACTTAGACATGAATCTGCTGACATGGCAAATGAAGAGATAAGGTGCCATGTGTGTCAATCAATGGTAGGTGCTCATGTGGTAAGAGATGAAGCCAATGCTGATGTGGCAATCGGCTAGTGGTGGTGATGTGGCCAAGGATAATGCTGATGTGGCACTTGTGTGGATAAGTGCCATGTGTCTTATTTTTTGTGGTGCCATGTGTCACTTGATCACCCTAAGGATAAGCCTGCCACATGGGAGGTGCCGAGCCAATGACTAGAACGTATTGTAGATTCGACGAAATCTTCAAAATATGCATCAGAATCTTCCCAAATTCTATTACCTTGTCGGACTCCCATCGGCATTTTGTTGCTTTGCATGCACGTGGGAGCCTTCATCGAGGAGCCCCCATTTGTGGTGCCATGCAGTGTGCCATGCATTGCAAAAGAATTGGTGTAGCCCATGTGTAGAGCCAAGAGCTCGTGAGCCTAAGTCACGGAGATGGCTATGGCTATGCAAGGAGCTTGGAGATGGGTGTGGCATTGTATGCGTTGCCTGTTCCATGAAGATGGAGGTAGCTCGACTTGGTGCTTAGCCAGCTGGCACCTGGGATATGCAATTGCGTTGGGCATTGTGGAGAAGGGACTGTAGACATGTATGAAGAAGCTCAAAGGTCTGCTTCGATGGCGACTGTTTGACATAAGAGTCATTGATGGAGGAGTTGGGCGTCGTGGGTGCTAACCACGCTGCTAACCTTCTTTGCTCTGAGGATGCCTTCGGATGTTTATCGAACAATGATAATGGAAGTTTCTTCGAAGAAGGACAGACGAATGCCTCTACAAAGGCCCTATTGTTGGATGATCCGACAAATCGCTCTAAGTGCCGTGGGCTATGAGTTGCTTAATAGGAGAGGATTCTTACTCTCAAAATTCAGAAATGTCTCTCTTGAAACTCTCAAGGAGAGAAGTCTCTCTTTTTCTCTCTCAATAATCATTCAAAACTTTCTCACACTCTCAACAAGAGGACTAAGTCTTTCTCAATGATGGAATTCCTCTCCAGAATGAACAAAATGTCGAATGGATGGAATTCTCTCACCAATGGATGAAAATTCTTCACTCAACGAAAGTGAATGGAGTAAGCTCGCAATCACTCGAGAACTCTCGATCTCTCAATCACTCTCATACTCTCAAGGATTACAATAATACCATAACAAAATATGAAGAGGGGAGAGGAGAAGAGTGGAGATGAGGGGAGAGGGCACAGCTAGAGAGCACACCACAAATGACTAACTGTACACTACCTTTAGTTGAAAATGTAGAATATATACAAACCCTTTTAGGGTTAGGGTTAGGGTTAGGACATCTAACCCTTTCCTTTATAGCACTCTATTGGGTTAATGCTATGCACATATCTAACATATGATGTTGAGATGGTTTCTCAACATCTGTTCCATAAACAAAAAAATTCTTGGTAATTCTTTTATTTGAGGAACTGTAAAGGAACAATTCCTTTGAACTAGCCATAGCACCTGCAATTATAAACAAACTACACATATTCCTTTAATAGGCGTTGTCAAATTTTGAGCAAGGGCTAGCGCCATTAACATGCACTATACCTTAGGGTCCTCAAGTAAATACCAAGAAGCTATTAAAAGAAAAATGGTTATGTAAAACACTTAGTTAAGCCCTTTGAGCTATGTCCAATAAAATAGACCAAAGCAATTAAATAATCTCAAACAATCACACCCTCGAAACATAAAATATTAAGTACAATTATTAAAGCATAGCTACATTGCAAATCACCTTCCTCATTCAGCCGCATGCAACTACTAGGATCAATGCCCCTTGAGGAAAATAAGCAACAAGCAATATCTAGAGACATTTGCTTCCTAGGATCTTCTGTAAGCATGCCTGTCGAAACATGCTTAGTTAGTATAATGATCGTTCCCAATGGCTATGGCGTGGCAAAACTTTATAGTGTGACATATTGCTCCCTACATAATGGCCGCATTATTCACAAAACCTTGATAGTTTCCAACCTAGTGAGAATATGTATGTTGAATAGACCAAGGCCTATATGTATGTTGAATAGACCAAGGCCTATTAGTTTTTCCATCAAATACTTCAAGTGCCAACCAACGCTTAGTGAACCTTTCTCTTGCCACTTATGTTCTTATATTCTAAGTCGAGTTCCTTTGAGCGCCTAGATAACAAGTTTCCCTTTAAAATTCCTTTACAAGTTGTGTTCCCCCAATCGCAAATGATAATCCGCATCTGCCCTCCACTTGAATAGTCTAATATAACATTTTTTCTATGTAAATCAAGATGAATCCAACCCCACTCATACAAAGCTTGCAACCCCATGCAAAGAACATAGGAAAGCTCAATTGCAAAAGTCACAGCCTGTTGCACTCTACCAAAGTGCGGCTACTGTGGTTGGACAACCCCTACGCACTTCATAAAATAACTTCTATAATGTACCTCCATTAAAATCAGGCATGGATACCCAATGTGAAGGACTTGTTGTCAAAGCAAGTGCTTGCACTACACATTGTGTTTATTCAAGGAATTTTGTAGTGCCCTTAAAATACTTAGCCACAAAATACTTAGTTGAATCTACTCCTTGTACCCTGGCAAGATCCTAGCCAAGAAAATCTCACCTTCAAAACCTTATAATAGAGTTTTACCTCATGCACATTTGCATACGACCTTGCATTTGCTACACTTATACATAAATTGATTAGAATTGTTGGAAATATGGAAGCATTAATTTCCTCACTATCTCATGGATGAATGTCATAATCGGGAGCTAACACAATGTTTTGATGTGCTAGTCATTGTGAGTTCTCTAAGATGCTTTAAAAAAGAATGTGCCAATTTTAATGCAATTTTTCTTGCTTTTGGGTAACATTGGTACCTATTATAAGATTCCATGTATTTTTATTAAAAAAATGCTTTTTTGGTAGTTATACACACCATTGATATATCAACTTCCACAATGAATTTTTGTGAAAAAACAAAATGTAATATCCCTCTAGGAACGGTTATCTCCTACTGCTAGCTAGGCTTAACTCCATGGCCTAGCCTAGTCATTCATCCTCACCTAATCTCGAAGTTTTACCAGGCTACAGTAGGCTGAACTCCATGGCCTAGCCTAGTCATTTATCCTCACCTAATCTCGAAGTTTTACCAGGCTACTGCTCCTAACTGGTTATTTCACAAACAAGGAAACAAACATAACTTTTTGAGGGTTGCTCTTTTTCCATAGAAGATAAGCTACAGTTTTGTCTTCTGGTCAAAGAAAAAATCTGAGTTCTTTGGTTGCCATGTGCATCGCAAGAAAAGGGCGTCTTTGTAGACTCTCATTTTTTCTTTCTGTAATGAGTGACAAAAAACAGAAAAGGTGCAAGTGATGTGATAAGTGCATAGACCTCAAAGACCTAATCACTTGTCCTTTTTGGACCACCTGCAAATTCTTCATGAATCCAAAGTTAGGTCTTGCCACCATGTGTACCCCATACCTTGGGCAAAAATGGAATAAATCAAGTAGAAAAAGGAGGCTTATTTGAAAGGTCACTAGAGTATGAAACCATATGAAGAATGTGCTACAGGCAACAATCATCCCCAATGAAAGGCACAGCCATGCCCCTCAACCTGTGGCTGGTAAGTATTCCAGACTTCTGAATTCAGAAGCTTCACTGACCAGTTCTTTAGCCTCGTTTAACTATTGGAACATGTGTTCTCAAGGACTACGAATCCTTATAAAAAAAGGTAAATGACAAACCTTGATAGATTATTGCCCACATAAATTGCACAGCATGAAACTCTGCAAAATCCATCACCAATAGTCCGAAGTCGAGAGGATAGTTAGAATCGAGTATCCTCTCCCACTCTCTTTGGCAATCCAACTGTTGTAAGTCACTCAAAACTGCCAGAGATGCTTGGCAAAGACTGGTCAAAATCATAAAGCAACTGTACAACTCATTAGTCTGATTCCTCAACCAGCACACCAGAGCTTAAAGTTCTCTCCGAATTTTCCTCAGGTATTCAAAGTGTGGTGCCAAAGCCATCCAAAACTGCCAGGCAACCAAGATTAGCAAGTCTGATATAAAAGCAACTAGACAATACACACTTCCTCATCTGAAAAACCTCTATGCTTGACTACTTTTAGAAGAAAATGAAGAAAGTCAGTCAAAAAGCTTACAGATGGAAAGCAGTAGTATGGAATACTGAACTCCTTGCATGTTCCCTCACTATTGACTGGATTCTGGGATAATGTACATGGCATACTGCAGGAAATAAATGATGTTCGATCTGCAACCATAGCTTTCATTATTCAGAAGCAAAAACCACATTACAATCCCTGCCAGTAAAAAAAAGTGAGACTGACATCACAGCACCTCTAAATTTGACCCGTCAAATAACGTTTGTCAATACAAAAAGGAAAGTGGCTAAGGGTGCGACATTTATTGGCAAAATTTGTCACAACGATTGGGGTTACTCAACACAAACATCAAAACCTTTTGACTCCACCTATGTGAATCATTTAATCAACAAATCTGCAACTATGTGCCGTTTACACATTGACTTGAACCATATAGAATTTACCCCCTAGAAATGGACTCTGCTAGTATTTGGGTCGAAAGACGATTCACCAATGCTTACACACCTCCAGGAGAAAGGTTGTATTTATTTAAAAACTTGTTGCTTCAGATGGTACATAAAAACATGCGCTCATCATGAACCATGATCTTCACGCATTTGACATAAGATCTAACAATAGAAGAAACAGTTATCAACATGCAGGGATAACTGATGCTCACAAGAAAGGCTGCATGCACATAAGTTCAGTTGACTTGCAATCCCAAACACTTTTGGCATCAGAAGTCAACTTTTGTACAAAGCATTGCTGTTGCCTCAGATAGTATGGACAAAGGCTTCTCACAACAAGCCAAAACTTGAGCCGTTTGACAAGACACATCCGCAGATATATGGCTTCCAAAGACACCATTTGTACAAAGCATTGTTGCTGCCTAAGACGGTATAGACAATATTCACTCATCCTTGGCCATGATCTTCAAGCATTTAGCATATTGGGAAAACATGGCCTTTCAATCATTTAGCAACCAGAAGGTAAGGTCAAACAAAATCAACAAGTCAAAAGCAGAAAGAGTGCTCAGGAGGATTTGTGATTGCATCAACGAATACATATTGGCTTTTGTAGGGCTCCAGAGACATGTGTGTACGAAGCATCCCTGTTGCCTAGGAGGGCACGGATGCCATAATTTTCAAGCATTTGGCATGTTTGAAGGTCAAAAAAAAATGAGAATCCAAAATCAGATGCCACGGGCAAAAAAAGTGTTCAAAAAAAATCCCATGCTGAACAGCGATCACATCCCTAACATAAACTCTCTAAGGACAATTATATGGCTTCAGAGACATCTATGTACAAAGCATTGCTGTTGCCTCAGATGGTACGGACAAAAACATTCATCATAAGCCATAGGTTAAGGGGAAGGACGGGTGAGAAGGAAAATTCCACAGTGACAGATGTTGTAGGAACATAAATTTTTTACAAGCTCTGAGAAGGAAAAGCTCATATCAACAAAGGGTAAATCTGTTCTCTCGGTCAGGCAGCCTCAAAGTATCCATGAATTTTTAATATGCCTGCCTCATTTTTACACGCATAACTCAAGGGAAACACAGAGGAAGAAACGAATACCAAAAGATCTATTTGAAAGAGCTCAAAACCAGAATGCAACCTGACAATAATAATATCTTTATAACGACAATATATGGCTTCAGAGAGATTGATGTATAAAGCATTGCTGTTGCCTCATTTGGTACGGACAATATCGTTCATCATAAGCCATAGGTTGAGGCAAAGGACATGTGAGAAGTAAAATTTTCACAGTGACAGAAATTGTAGGAACGTAAGTTTTTTAAACAAGCTCTGAGAACGAAAAGCTCATATCCACAAAGGGTAAGAACAGCCATCTGGTTCTCTCAGTCAGGCAACCTCAACATATCCATGAAATTGTAAATGTGCCTGCCTCATATTAACAAGCATAAGGGAAACACACACCCATAAATGAATACCAAAAGATATATTCAAAAGAGCTCAACACCGGGAGGCAACCTGACAACAATAATATTTCAAGGACATCCAAACAGTAAAGCATGGAAACAGGGAGCACTACATCAGCAGATGCCATGTCATTATTTTATTTTATTTTTTTCAAAGAACAGATGCCTGTCATTATGCAGCACATTATCTGAATTCTGAAATTCACAATTATATGATCAAATTAGAAAGACATGGTCAGCAAAAATATTTCCACATGCCAGCCGTGAAAACTGGCAAAACATAAGCTTGGTCGGACCTTGCACTGACAGAAAGGAGGGAGTGAGTAAAAAAATGTATGAGGGTTATAATGCAGGAGGTACATGTTACTTGCACCTATATCACAAGCAGTATGGGTTCATGGATATTGACACTGTACTACAATCAAATTGCAAATGAGAAAGACAACTACAGACAGTCAAGTTATGGTTCCAAAAAGAAAAAAGGACGCAGTGAAAGCATTGCACATGCCTCAGCTGGTACGGAAAATGTAAAACCCCAAATTACAAACTTGGAGCAGCACCCAAGAATGGGAAGCAATTCACTTAGACCGAAAAGAATGTTCAAAATTTGGCTTTTTCCGCTAATTTTGGTAGGGCAAAGTGGGAGGCTTTAATAAACCTTACAATGAACTGCCCTTGCTTTCTTGTTGAAGGGTCTTGAATAGGTCCCAAACATTTTTACGCATGGTAGCTGCCTCAGTGATGTGGCTGCCCAACAGTTTCTCTACCTTCCCAAGTAAAGCTGCATAGTAGATAGGAAGAGTCTCCATAGTTGAGCATGGGAGTGCTCGGATCCATTCTGCAATCAGGCACCTTTCTGCCTTGAAAGTCTTGCACTCGATCTTTTATAAATAATTCAAAATCTTGAAGGGCACAGTCATAAATAGAAACCTTTAAGGTGACCGGGCCGAGTGCCACATAAACAGGTTGAGGCGGGCCTCGGGAATTGGAGTCCGCCGTGTCAATATGTTTCCAGACACTACAACAGATAGGAAATTCATGTCGAAGGGGCACTCGGTGCAAAAACTGCAGCAGGGATGACCTTCTGCCCATCCAAAACTGGTTCGGGCTTGAGACTAGCAAAACAGAAGAAGAATATATCTTTGTCGTAAGAAGTACCATTTCTCAACCAACATTATTCTTAAGGAGGCAACCAAAGGACATTTACACTAACAACTTCAACCCAAGAATGTCCAGAGTTGGAGACACCTGTATGGTCTTCTCAGATAAAGAAACTGAGTGGGTTCAAGTCTCCACTTCAGTTTTTGGCTCGAGGGGATCGGATCTAGTAGTAAGAGGGTCCGAGCCATGCCACCCACAACAAATGTGCCTTTTGAACTTGTGCCTTTGGATCACAGGCCAACCCTTGGAGATCTTTATGGAGAAATGACGGAGTCCTCCTTTGCCTGCCGAGTCCCCATTCTTTGCCTTGGCAACTTTGATGCCTCTTGAGGATTCATCTCACAATCATGTGATCATATGTGTATAGCACTAACAACAAAGAGTGCTAAAAGTCACAAGGGTTGCAATCCCTAACCCTAAAGGAGTTTTTATATGTTCATTATTTTTAACTAAACCTAGTGTACAAGTTAGTCATTTGTGGTGTGCTCTCTAGTTGTTCCGTCTCTCCTCATCTCCACTCTTCTCCTCTCCTCTCTCCATATTTATTCATGGTATTAGAGCTCATGGTTTTGCCTTCCACTGAGGCATTGAGATTGAGAGTGACTGAGTTCATGAGTGTTGATTGTCTCATTCCGTTATGAGACATTTTTGTTCATTCCATAAGGAGAGATTCTTCCAGTGTTTGAGGAATTCCGTCCATTCCTCTCCTCTATTAAGAGAGAGATATGTCTACTTTGTGAGGGATAGGCCTGTTCATTTGAGATTGCTTTGAGAGAGAGAGGGATGAGTGTGAAAGAGAATCTTTGCCTATTCGCCCTATTCTACGTGAGAGTTTGGAGAGAAATTGAGCTTCTCGAGAGGTCCATTTGCAAGGTTTTGAGAGAGCAAGGTTCAAACTAGTCTACAATCGACACAACCAAGGACTCAACTGTGACTTTACAACTCAGTCGACCAATGCCTCAACGCTCACAACGCCTGATGAAATGACTCCTCCAACATGCGACAGTGGCCTAAACCCAATGGACATCCCCAATCTCCAACATCGATGTTACACCCTTAACAGAGGTGACGAAATCTTAAAGATTCCATCAGAATCTCCAAGATTCTAGATAACCTTATCCTCACCCCTAAGGGTTACCACACACAGAGGTGTGGTCTAACTACTGCCATGTGTCACCTCATCCACACAGGGCCATGTCATCAACCCACCTTATCTTCCATGTAGGCCTATTTGCCACATCAAAACACCTTATCCAATGCCACATCTGCACGTTGATCTCACTACCACGTCTGAATCCATGTCATAGTGCCACGTCATCTCGGCTACCACATCATCTGCCACACCATTAGGGCCGTGTCAGCATTGACCAGTCAATTGCCACATCATCCTTACCACATCATCACTGGCACCTCACCCCTACCACACCATCTACCACATCAACACTGCCACATGGCACACAAGCACAGTTACCCCATGTCAAGCACCCTTTGCATGCTTCATGTGCACATGACTGCCACCTCATCATAGTGCTCCATAGGAGCACTCTTCATAGGTAGACTTTCCCATGTGAACACAACTGCCACATCATCATCTCATTCTTTTTTGTCCCTCCGCCTAGATCGAGCCGTATCTCTTGATCTAAGAAGAATTTGAGGGTGCTCCTAAAAGGGGGGAAAGCTTGATTTTTTCTGCTCTACACACTCATCACGTCCACTTCTTGCACACATTCAAGCCTCTATATCGATGCATCTGACCCCACACCTAAAGGAGACGTAAAGGAACAAAAGAAAAAGACACTATTTGTTTCTTTTCATCGCTTGATGGTTGGTATAGCTCTAGGTTAGAGGCTCATTAGAGGAGATTAAATTATCCCATAAAGGAGAGAACTCCAAAGTGGCCAATCGAAGCCATGCCCAAAAATTCGTAACTAGTTCGTACTTAGAGTCAGTTCCTATGCTCACATGCGGTTTCACATCATCACATGTCCTCAAACCTGACCATCTACACATTAGTGAGCAGATTTCTAAGTTTGAAACCCTCTATGGCTACAACATACTTGGCCTCTGTCATGGACAAGGCAACGCACATTTATGCATGAGACATCCACAAATCCGCACCACCTGCAAAGGTGAACACATAACCAAAAGTGGATCTCCTGCTATGCACATGCCATGCATAGTCTGAATCTTTGTATCAACAGAATAGTGTTGCCACTGCATCACTGATTTTTCATCCTTTAAGAAAAAGCGAAAATAATGTGGAGCGCTATGACCTATCAGGGCATCACCACCTTTTTGTATGAAAGGTAGAATAAAGCTCTTCCAATCATACATCCTCTCAACCATTGAGCATACTATTCCTTCCTTATGGCCACCAACTTGCCTCTCACATTTTCTTATCAAGTCATCCATCATCTCCATGTCCTTGTGTTTTAGTTCTCTTGAAACCTTGCTAAATACCTGATCGATATCCTCATGTGTGTGCCCAACCAACAAAAACCCAACTTCCAATCTCATTGAAGATCCTATGAGCGATTAGCATTGAGCAAAATGAAAAGAAGAGTACATTCTTATTCTCTCATCTGCAATTGTTTGCTTGGACTCTCAAAGTTGCTGGTAGGCGACCTTTTTCTGCATGTGCATTGTGAATTGCCTTCATAATGGATGTTACAACTTGATTGCTATCATGTAGATGCAAGGAATCAATCCATATGTCTACCAAAAATGTAAATCCATGCACTAACACTCCACGTAGATGTGTCTTTAAAAAGCATTTTCCTTGTAGCTTAGGTGGAGTGTTAATGAATCGAGGTAATGTTGTTGTATTTTGATCCATACCATCTACAATAATGCATATGTACTCATTTGGGTGAGAAATAGCTTGCTCCTTCCAAAATGCATATTTTATTCTAGAATGTCGAACAAGTCCATGATGAAATTCTCTCTTTTTTTTGTAAGCTTCTTTTTGTTCTAGAGATGTTGCACTCTCAAGTGCTCGCTTTAGATCATCACAGTCGTTGCTCTTTGACATTTTTTCCTCTTTGGGATTTTAACATGTCTAAAGCTTTTTTTCCAAAGAGTATACAAAGTATGAAAAGATGCCGGTGCATGCCCTCTTTGCCTCTGTGTTTCTCCAATAGAGTTAAATACTGCTTTTTTAGTCAAACCTATCAGAAGATGCATTTCTGGTAGATGGGGTTGTGGTAAAGCATTTTCATGAGTGTAATCTTTCAAAATTGCTGTTGCCGCAACCATTGAGGCTCTTGTTTTAGGCCTTCCAGTGTTTCCATGAATGTTAAATTTAACTCCATACTTTGCTTTATTAGCCAAATTCCAATATGTGCCATGTAATAATCCTATAATAATGCGATATCCATTATTGCAAGCACTTTTTCCATTTATAAGAGGCCTTATTTGTTGTCCTAAACTTCCCCTTCTCTTATCATTTACAAGAAAGCAAGACAGTCTCATGAGTAGGTATTCATTTCTTTTGCTCCCTTTCCTTTGCCAGATTTGTTCTCTACAGCCCTTGATGTCATGTAAGTTAATGGATCGCATACATCTATGCTTACAGCATGTAGATCACATTGCTTTTAGCATAACATCTTCATTCATTACCCTTGATGTCATGTAAGTTAATGGATCGCATACATCTATGCTTATAGCATGTAGATCGCATTGCTTTTAGCATAACATCTTCATTCAATACTCTTATTCTCTTTGGTTGTTGTTCTAGATCTGCTTGGACTCGCTGTCATTTCATGCATCTGTATGTCCGTTTTGGGACCTTCTGTACATCCTTATTTGGATTTGTGCAGTCCTCCTTGTAAGATTTATTTGTCACGTTGTTTTCATGGGATGTTGCATCCTTGATCTTATCACTCTAACAGACAAATATTGAATAGTCCTTTGTTGATGTCATACCTGCTTTTGATACATTCATCGAACCATTTGTAACATTAACTATTTCACAATCAAAGTCAAATACCGAATAGTCCTTTGTTGATCTCATCCCTACTTTTGATACAATTGTAGAACCACTTGTCACAGTGGCAATAGAGTGTCCAGAATGATCTTCAAACTCATATATTCTTGAAAGAACATCACTAATTGATGCACTTTCTATGGATTTCATAACTCCAGAGTCTTGAAACTCATCTACTCCTGAGAGAACATCATTCATTATATCATCATGCATGATTTCCATAATTCCATAATTACTTGGTTTTACTCCAAGAACTTTATCAGTATCCATGAAGCCATCCATGCTTGATAAGGTATCACTTTTGACATCTTTGCCCAAGTTCTCAATGTGCATAAACTCATCCACCCTGAATAAGGCATCACTTGTGAAATCTTTTTCTTTCTCGATACCACCAATGAACTCATCGACTCCTGATAAGATGTCAGTGCTATAGTTGAGTGCATTGGAATCATCCATCTCTGAAGGAATAGAGCTTGGTACATTGGCATATTCTTTCAATTCTTTTGATATTGTAGTATACATTATGTTTATCATTAAAAACCACATGCTGAGTCTTCCCAACCTTTAAAAATTGCATGCTCCATCTCAAATCCTTACCTACCTCATAGTAGGGACCATCCAATGAGATTGAGTTATCATCCATACCATCATCTGTAACTTTTTGAATTCTCATTTGTGGAAATGTCCAGTGTTCCACTTGTTCAAATCCCAAGACTTGACCTTCTGCTATGTTCTTATTTGCAAATGATAACATTTGTAAAATATCTCCCACTCTAAAATCCAAAGATATGCACTTTGTATTCCTAATGACATGTGTTGGATAAGTCTCATCTCTGTCCCATGCAATAAATGCTTTGTTTTGGAAGTATTATAGGGCATAACATCTCCAAGGATTTCCATGTCCCCACACTTATGCTTTAGCTCAACATGTGCACTAAAAATCCTTGATACAATAACTGCCACCTTATCTTCGCCAAGTCTTCTAAAGTGACAGATAGAATTTGGATCACTTTCATGGATTGTAACAAATGCAACTACTTCTCTTTTGCAACATAGAATCACCGCCATCCTCGGAATAACTTTTGTAGCCATCTCCTTTGTGAGTTTCCTTTGCAAACAAGCTGTAACAACCATTATAAAGAACATTAGTCTCTTCTCAATAATCTACTTTATTAATTATTTATAAATCTAGATCTTGTTTTAAAAATTAATTAAACCCTAAACCCTAACCCCAATCCCCAAACCCTAAAGCCTAATTCTGGCCCTCGAAACCATAAACCCAAATCCCTAAACCCTAAACCCTAAATCTTAAACCCTAACCCCTAATTTCTAATCCATAATAAAACCCTAATTCCTAAACCCTAACCCTTAAACCCTAAGCTTTAAACCTAAATTCTAATCCGTAAACCCTAATCCCTAATCCTAAAACCCTAAACCTAAACCCTAACCCCTAATTCCTAAACCCTCAATCCTAATCCTAGACCTCTAACCCCTAAATCTTAAACCCTAAACCCTAAATCCTAAACGCTAAACCCTAAACCATAACCTCTAAACCCTAACTCCTAAACCCTAACCCATAAACCCTAACCCCTAATCCCTACATCCTAATCCCTAATCCCTAAATCTTAAGCCTCTAAACCCTAAACCCTAAACCCTAACCCCTAATCCTTAAACCGTAAATGTTAATCTTGACCCTCTAAACCCTAAACCTTAACTCGTAAAAACTAACCCCTAATCTCTAAACACTAAACCCTAACTTCCAAACCCTAAACCCTAACCCCCAAACCCTAAACCTTAATCCCTGAACCCTAACTTGCAAACCCTAAACCCTAAACCCTAACCCCCAAACCCTAAACCCTAAAGCCTAATCCCCAAACCCTAAGCCCAAACCACCAAACCCTAAAGCCTAGCCCCCAAACCCTAAACCCAAACCACCAAACCTTATGAGTGACCAGTAATATCATTTATTTAAGTAATAGTTTTCATTAGGATTCATAAGTGGGAGTGGAATTGATAGTAGGAATATGGGAATGGGAGTGGGAGGTGGGAGGGTGGGACTAGGATAAAGGGAGAGTGGGAGTGTGGAAGTGGGAGTGGGAGTAGGAGAGGGGAGGTGGGCATGGGAGTGGGAGTGGGAGAGGGAGTGGGAATGAGGGAGGTGGGGGTGGGAGTGGGAGTGGGAGTGGGAGTGGGAGTGGGAGAGGGAGTGGGAATGGGGGAGCTGGGGGTGGGGGTGGGCGTGGGAGAATGGGAGTGGGAGTGGGAGAGGGAGTGCGAATAGGGGAGGTGGGGGTGGGGTCGGGGTGGGAGGATGGGCGTGGGAGTGGGAGAGGGAGTGGGAATGGGGGAGGCGGGGGAGGGGTGGGGGTGGGAATGGGGGGAATGGGAGTGAGAGTGGGAGTGGGAGAGGGAGTGGGAATGGGGGAGGTGGGGGTGGGGATGGAGGTGGGAGGATGGGAGTGGGAGTGGGTGGGAGAGGGAGAGATACTTGGATGGAGGGACAAATGGAAGAGAAGATAATGTGATGGAGAGGCCAATGGGAGAGGAGACAATGATATAGGACCAATGAGAGAGAAGCATTTAAAACCCT